>NC_036258.1:7408254-7417754 GCF_002742605.1 Olea europaea var. sylvestris | reverse complement strand
ATGAAGTAAAATAATGGGAAATTTAAATCTGAATTCAGATATATAGTTGTAACTATAATTTCCCGTGTGTGACCTCAACATTCGATATAAACTAAAAATATTATGCAGTTTAGTGGCCTTCAAGTAACTAGTTGTGACTTTTATTTCAAAATGAACACTCATGACGCTCAAATGTCCTAAATCCTTGTTGCTTGATTCATCATCTTGTGACCATCAAATGTCCTAAATCATTGTTACTTAATGTCTTTCATCCAACCATGGTACGACCTAAGTATTAGCGGTCATTTTAACATCAGCTATCTTTAAGTGCATGTATTCTTGGTGACCTTTTTCTAACCACGTAATCTATTTCATGTGTGACCTTCAATTGGCCTAATACATTTCTTGAGTCCATAGGATGCAATTACACACTTTTCATGTATCTTATTCGACTGTGACTCTTTTGTTTAGCTTTTGGTTTTCGAGTTATTATTCCTCTCCATGGACGTTGGTCTAAATTCCATTGTATGACCTCTACTAAATATCATCTCACAGTGCATGCAGTTTAGTGACCTTCATTTAACTAGTTGTAAACAAAGGTATGCTTCCAATACGAATACTCGAAATAGTTGTAACTGGTGAAGAACAAAGATGATTATGTGCTTATTTAACATTTATGGGTGCAGAGCTGATAGGCATATTCCATCGTATGTGAAGAAAATTGCGTCTATGTACAACCAAAATGGTGAAATTGATCAGATGGTTTCTTCCAAATGAAAATTTTGGGGAATGAAAGCTGGAAATAGCCTGCTTGTTCTTGTACATGAAACCTATAACTTTATATATTTGTTCAATGTCTAATATTTATGTGGTCATAGGATATCCGTAGGGATTTTAGGCTTTTGTTTCTTCCTTCATCAGTATAAGTTGCATGAAGTCATCTGATTTTGTTGGAGTAATAATCTCTAATTTTGCATGAGATATTGGAAAAAGAGATGTATGTTAAATTTGATACCTTTCTGCCCACGCATGCGAGCTTCCTTGATGAAGTGGATTTGATCTTTGCTCTTGTACATGCTATTCAAAGATTTTGTTATTTGCCACTATCAAATTTCATTAATAGTTTATCTTTGAGTCATATATTGAATTAATTGGCACTTGATGCTGTTCTGACATTAATTAATGAACATTGATTATTTGAAGTAACTCCAATTGATGTTAGGGGTAAAATTTTAAGGCTTACTTTTAACCGTTCTCAAGCAAGTTTATAAAACTATCTGAAAGTAGTTAGTTTCTGTGTGACGACGAACTTTACATTTTAGAGTTCTGTGCTCATAGGTTCTTTGTAGACTAGTGAATAGTGAATTCAGATCCTAATGCCACCTATTGTAACTTTCGAGCCAAATGACTCTGACCTTGCCTGTCTCGAAGAAATTGTTCGTTCCTGCTGAATTGCTGGTATAGCTTTTAGTAGAATACCGATATAACTGAAAGCAGGTGAGGACGAGTACCATGAGAACTTATGCCTCACATTGTTCTGTGAGCCTTGCAGAACTAGGATATGAAGATTGAAAAGTGTTGAAGTGTAAACCTTATCTGGCCAGATGCCGGGTCCCGTACAATTGCATTTGGATAAATTTGCAGATTTTTATCTTTTTATTTTTATTTTTTAGGTAGGTTCGGCTGTAGTGCCGGGTCATGCAGTGCCTGAAGGTTTCGGGCTTCCTGGCATGTTTTTGACACCTCTAGGACAATGCCTACAATCCACTAGTTAAACATTGAAATTGAATGGAAGGTGCATCGCAACATGAGGGAATGGGTTTTCTTCATTAGTAAGTAGAGATACAATTGGTGAACACCCCATGTGTGTTTCTTTTCTTGGTAACTGTGTCAAACTAGGACATTTGCAGAGTTTGTCATAAAGGAGAGAGAATTCGAAACTCAAAAATTCCAATGGAAAAGGATACTAGTACAATTGTACTTTTCATGTCATTTTCTGGTAAGCCACAATCTTCCATGTCACTATTGGCTCATAGAAATGCAAATTTCAAAACGTACTTTGATGGAGCAAGTTGGCTAGTGTGGGTTTTGATGTTCATCTAGGTAATAAAGTATGGGGAATTATAAAAAAATGTCACTTATTTTGAAAATGCACCAAAAATTTGCATGGGCACCAAATTTTATCAAAAGTGTCACTTTTTCAATTAGAAATGTCCAACTTACCTTTCATTCCCCTTTTAGGAGCATTTAATGCTACATTTCCAATCCAATTAATGCTATGATTTGATTAGTTAAATTTATGTATTATAATCATGGATATTTAAATTTATATATTATAATCTATGGATATATGTATATTGTATGTGTAAATACGAATTTACAAGAAAACAAGAAAAGATAAAAGAAGTAGAAAATCTCATTTTAACATCAACCAAATCTCTTCTCTAACAAACCCTCACTTCATCCTTCTTCTTAATTTCTTGATCAAGAAGACACAAGTATTGAATTCATAAGCCATTTTAAGAGGTTAGTTTTTACGAATTGTTTATATTTTTATCGAATAGCTTTGTCTTTTTTAAATGCTAAAAACAACATGATATGGAAGTGAAGAATGATTTAAAAATTCTTATTAATCATGATGCTCTTAATGAAGCATTCAGTTATTTATTTCTAGATAGATGCTGTGATGATGTAGTAGTTGTAGTTGAGAATTCATTATAACCATTAATATTTTCAACAAGGTACCAAACACGCCCGAAGCTTGTCGACAGTTCCGATAGTTGAACTGTCGAACCCGACATTTAAATCGACAGTTGAAAACTATTGACGCCCTTCATTTCACCTTATATTTTTGCATCAGTTTAAATATTGGAAAGTGTCACTTCCATGCTAATACATATCGACACATTCATTGGATCTATATTCTTATCGTTCTAATCCTAATATTTCAGGTATGGACAATCATTTCAGATTCATCGTGTCATATGGAGGAAAGTTCATTCACGTGGATGACGAATTGAAGTGGACAGGGGACAAAACCACTTCCATTTTAGTGTCGAGAAGTATTACCGTTGCCGGTCTTCTGTTATTGTAGAATGACAAACTTGGTGTTATTAATCCGCGCACAAAAATTGAATTAAAGTTTAGAGTACTGAACTTCAATTTACCACCGATCGAAATACGTGAAGATGAAGGCCTAATTTGGCACAAATCTGTTCATTCGGAAACTGCCATCTGCATTACTAATTTGGAAACTGATTTGCCGAGTGTTGACATGGGGAGGGATACAAATTTGCATGACCCATCGTTCGGTGCAGCGGATATTCCCCATGCTAATGATGACATCCGTCATGAGCCTAGAGCCCCAAAAAATAATGTAGCCGATAGTCCAATTGAATACGTTGGGGCTGCACCATTAGATGTAATGTTGGACGAGCCGTTACATGGTACAATGGTGCTAATATTGCCGACGTTGACGAGAGAATGTCATCACATTCCCAGAGTTTGGATACATACCAATGGATTACAAGTGTAAGTACATCCGATCTTGTTGAGCGGTAGATATTCTTCAGTAAGAAAGAGCTGTACTTCGAAATTCGTGTGCTTGCTTTGCAGGACAAGTTCCTTTTTAAGGTCAGCAGGTCAAGCCTCAAAATGTTAACTGTAGTATGTGCAGACGATAATTCAAGTGGATGTTACGGGGCTTCGAGTGTGAAGCAATCTGCAATATTCATGATCCGTAAATTCAATAATGTTCACACATGTTCCGTAGATTTTTGTCGTAATGCACATCGACATGCCACTACTTCTGTAATTGCTGAGCATATTTTGGGAAAATTGGATAATCCATACCGATCGTACGATCCTACCGCTATTGCACGTAACATGGAACGCAAGTTTGGTGTGAAAATAAGTTACCAAAAAGCACATAGGGGCAAGATGGCTGCTTTACGTATGCTGCACGATACACCGGGAGATAGTTTTCAAAAACTATTGTCATACTGTCACGTCCTAGGAGAAAGTAACCCGGGGACAGTAACCCACATTGAAGTTGATTCCCGTAATAGGTTTCATCACTTCTTCCTGGCTTTCGGTGCAAGTATTCATGGTTACATACACTACTTGAGACCCGTTATTTGTGTTGACTTAGTCATTTGAAAGGTCCATTGATAAGTGTATTTTATACACTTATTCGGGGCTCTAAACTATATAATTTTATTGTTCTTTTGGCAAAATATGATCTAAATTTNGTGTAATTTCGTCATTTTTCGCGACTGTGTCGAAATTGGCTAAAATTTGACTGGTTGATCGGAAACAAAAACCACGCCGGGGGCAATTTCGTCATTTTTCACGACAGTGACGGAATTGGCTTAAATTTAGCAGTTTGATCGGAAATAAAAATCACGCCGTCGGCAATTTCGTCATTTTTTTCGACTTTGTCGGAATGGGCTCAAATTTGACAGGTTTATCGGGAAGAAAAATCGCGCCGGGTGTAATTTTGTCATTTTTCGCGACTGTGTCGGAATTGGCTAAAATTTGACTGGTTGATCGGAAACAAAAATCGCGCAGGGGGCAATTGCGTCATTTTTCTCGACTGTGTCGGAATTGGATGAAATTTGGCAGTTTGATCTGAAATAAAAATCGCGTTTGGGGCAATTTCGTCATTTTTCGCGATGATGTCGGAATGGGGTGAAATTTGACAGGTTGATCGGAAACAAAAATCGCGCTGGGGGCAATTTCTTCATTTTTCGCGACTGTGTCGGAAAGGGCTCAAATTTGACAGGTTGATCGGGAACAAAAACCGCGCCGTGTGTAATTTCGTCATTTTTCGCGACTGTGTCGGAATTGGCTAAAATTTAACTGGTTGATCGGAAACAAAAATCGCGCCGGGGGCAATTTCGACATTTTTCTCGACTGTGTCGAAATTGGCTGAAGTTTGGGAGTTTGATCGGAAATAAAAATCGTGCCGGCGGCTATTTCGTCATTTTTCTCGACTGTGTTCGAATGGGCTCAAATTTGACAGGTCGATCGGGAACAACAATCGCGTCGGGTGGAATTTGGTCATTTTTCGCGACTGTATCGAAATTGGCTAATATTTGACTAGTTGATCGGAAACACAAATCGCGCCGGGGGCAATTTCGTCATTTTTCTCGACTGTGTCGGAATTGGCTAAAATTTGGCAGTTTGATCGGAAATAAAAATCGCGCCTGGGGCAATTTCGACATTTTTCGCTACGATGTCGGAATGGACTGAAATTTGACAAGTTGATCGTAAACAAAAATCGCGTCGGGGGCAATTTCGTCATTTTTCTAGACTGTGTCGGAATTGGCTAAAATTTGGCAGTTTGATCGGAAATAAAAATCGCGCCGACGGCAATTTCGTCATTTTTCTCGACTGTGTCGGAATGGGCTAAAATTTGACAGGTTGATCGGAAACAAAAATCGCGCCGGGGGCAATTTCGTCATTTTTCGCGACGATGTCGGAATGGGCTGAAATTTGACAGGTCGATCGGAAACAAAAATCGCGCCGGGGGTAATTTGGTCATTTTTCTCGACTGTGTCGAAATGGGCTCAAATTTGACAGGTTGATCGGAAACAAAAATCACGCTGGGGGCAATTTCACCATTTTTTGCGACGATGTCGGAATGGGCTGAAATTTGACCAAGTTGATCGGAAACAGAAATCGCGCCGGGGGCTATTTCGTCATTTTTCGCGATATTGTCGGAATGGGCTCAAATTTGACAGGTTGATCGGGAACAAAAATCGCGCCGGGTGTAATTTCGTCATTTTTCACGACTGTGTCGGAATGGGCTCAAATTTGACAGGTTGATCGGGAACAAAAATCGCGCCGGGTGTAATTTCGTCATTTTTCACGACTGTGTCGGAATTGGCTAAAATTCGATTGGTTGATCGGAAACAAAAACCGCACCGGGGGCAATTTCGTCATTTTTCTCGACTGCTTCGGAAATGGCTGAAATTTGGCAGTTTGTTCGGAAATAAAAATCACGTCGGGGGCAATTTCGACATTTTTCTCGACTGCGTCGGAGTGGGCTCAAATTTGACAGGTTGATCGGGAACAAAAACCTCACCGGGTGTAATTTCGTCTTTTTTCGCGACTGTGTCGGAATTGGCTGAAATTTGATTGGTTGATCAGAAACAAAAACAACGCGGGGTGCAATTTCGCCATTTTTCTTGACTGTGTCGAAATTGGCTGAAATTTAGCAGTTTGATCGGAAATAAAAATCGCGCCGGCGGCAATTTCGTCATTTTTTTCGACCGTGTCGGAATGGGCTCAAATTTGACATGTTTATCGGGAACAAAAATCGCGCCGGGTGTAATTTCGTCATTTTTCGCGACTGTGTCGGAATTGGCTAAAATTTGACTGGTTGATCGGAAACACAAATCGCTCCGGGGTCAATTTCGTCATTTTTCTCGACTGTGTCGGAATTGGCAAAAATTTGGCAGTTTGATAGGAAATAAAAATCGCGCCGGCGGCAATTTCGTCATTTTTCTCGATTGTCGGAATGGGCTCAAATTTGACAAGTTGATCGGAAAAAAAAATCGCGGCGAGGGCAATTTCGTCATTTTTCGTGATGATGTCGTAATGGGCTGAAATTTGACAGGTTGATCGGAAACAAAAATCGCGTCGGGGGCAATTCCGTCATTTTTCCGACTGTGTCGGAATGGGCTCAAATTTGACAAGTTGATCGGGAACAAAAACCGAGTCGGGTGTAATTTCGTCATTTTTCGCGACTGTGGCGGAATTGCCGAAAATTTAACTGGTTGATCGGAAACAAAAATCGCGCCGGGGGCAATTTCGTCATTTTTCTCGACTGTGTCGGAATTGGCTGAAATTTGGGAGTTTGATCGGAAATAAAAAATCGAGCCGGGGGCAATTTCGTCATTTTTCTCGACTGTGTCGAAATTGGCTGAAATTTGACAGGTTGATCGGAAACAAAAAACCGCGCCTGGGGCAATTTCGTCATTTTTCGCGACGATGTCGGAATGGGCTCAAATTTGACAAGTTGATCGGAAACAAAAAACCGCGCCTGGGGAAATTTCTTCATTTTTCGCGACGATGTCGGAATGGGCTGAAATTTGACAAAGTTGATCGGAAACAAAAATCGTGCCAGGGGCAATTTCTTCATTTTTCGCGACGATGTCGGAATGGGCTGAAATTTGACAGGTTGATCGGAAACAAAAATCGCACCGGGGGCAATTTCGTCATTTTTCGCGACGATGTCGGAATGGGCTGAAATTTGACAGGTTGATCAGAAACAAAAATCGCGCCGGGGGCATTTTGGTCATTTTTCTCGACTGTGTCGAAATGGACTCAAATTTGACAGGTTGATCGGAAACAAAAATCACGCCGAGGGCAATTTCGTCATTTTTCGCGACGATGTCGGAATGGGTTTAAATTTGACAAGTTAATCGAGCCGGGGGCAATTTCGTCATTTTTCGTGACTATGTCGGAATGGTCTCAAATTTGACAGGTTGATCGGGAACAAAAACCGCGCCGGGTGTAATTTCGTCATTTTTCGCGACTGTGTCGGAAATGGCTAAAATTTGACTGGTTGATCCGAAACAAAAACCGCGCCGGGGGCAATTTCGTCATTTTTCTCGACTGTTTCGGAATTGGCTGAAATTTTGGAGTTTGATCGAAAATTAAAAATCGCGCCGGCGGCTATTTCGTCATTTTTCACGACTGTGTCGGGATGGGCTCAAATTTGACAGGTTGATCGGAAACAAAAATCGCGCCGGGGCAATTTCGTCATTTTTCTCGACTGTGTCGGAATGGGCTCAAATTTGACAGGTTGATCGGAAACAAAAATCGCGCCGGGGCAATTTCGTCATTTTTCTCGACTGTGTCGGAATTGGCTGAAATTTTGGAGTTTGATCGAAAATTAAAAATCGCGCCGGCGGTTATTTCGTCATTTTTCACGACTGTGTCGGGATGGGCTCAAATTTGACAGGTTGATCGGAAACAAAAATCGCGCCGGGGCAATTTCGTCATTTTTCTCGACTGTGTCGGAATTGGCTGAAATTTTGGAGTTTGATCGAAAATTAAAAATCGCGCCGGCGGTTATTTCGTCATTTTTCACGACTGTGTCGGGATGGGCTCAAATTTGACAGGTTGATCGGAAACAAAAATCGCGCCGGGGCAATTTCGTCATTTTTCTCGACTGTGTCGGAATTGGCTGAAATTTGACTGGTTGATCGGAAACAAAAACAACGCCGGGGGCAATTTCGTTATTTTTCGTGACTGTATCAGAATGGGCTAAAATTTGACAGGTTGATCGAAAACAAAAATCGCGCAGTTGGCAATTTCATCATTTTTCGCGACTGTGTCGGAATGGGCTCAAATTTGACTTGTTGATCGTGAACAAAAACCGCGCCTGGGGTAATTTCATTATTTTTCATGACTGCGTCGGAATTGCCTAAAATTTGACAAGTTGATGGGAAACAAAAATCGCGCCGTGGGCTATTTCGTCATTTTTCACGACTGTGTCGGAATTGGCTAAAATTTAACTGGTTGATCGGAAACAAAAATCGAGCTGGGGGCAATTTCGTCATTTTTCTCGACTGTGTCGGAATTGGCTGAAATTTCGGAGTTTGATCGGAAATAAAAATCACGCCGGCGGCTATTTCGTCATTTTTCTCGACTGTGTTGGAATGGGCTCAAATTTGACAGGTCGATCGGGAACAAAAATCGCGCCGGGTTGAATTTGGTCATTTTTTGCAACTGTGTCGGAATTGGCTAAAATTTGGCAGTTTGATCAGAAATAAAAATCACCCCGGGGGTAATTTCGACATTTTTCTCGACTGCGTCGGAGTGGGCTTAAATTTGACTGGTTGATCGGGAACAAAAACTCCGCCGGGTGTAATTTCGGCATTTTTCGCGACTGTGTCGGAATTGGCTAAAATTTAACTGGTTGATCGGAAACAAAAACCGCGCCGGGGGCAATTTCGTCATTTTTCTCGACTGTGTCGGAATTGGCTAAAATTTGGCAGTTTGATCAGAAATAAAAATCACCCCGGGGGTAATTTCGACATTTTTCTCGACTGCGTCGGAGTGGGCTTAAATTTGACTGGTTGATCGGGAACAAAAACTCCGCCGGGTGTAATTTCGGCATTTTTCGCGACTGTGTCGGAATTGGCTAAAATTTAACTGGTTGATCGGAAACAAAAACCGCGCCGGGGGCAATTTCGTCATTTTTCTCGACTGTGTCGGAATTGGCTAAAATTTGGCAGTTTGATCGGAAATAAAAATCGCGCCTGGGCAATTTCAACATTTTTCGCGACGATGTCGGAATGGGCTGAAATTTGACAGGTTGATCGGAAACAAAAATCGCGACGGGGGTAATTTCGTCATTTTTCTTGACTGTGTCGGAATTGGCTAAAATTTGGCAGTTTGATCGGAAATAAAAATCACGCCGACGGCAATTTCGTCATTTTTCTCGACTGTGTCGGAATGGGCTCAAATTTGACAAGTTGAACGGAAACAAAAATCGCGCCGGGGGC
>NC_036258.1:7407816-7408190 GCF_002742605.1 Olea europaea var. sylvestris | reverse complement strand
TGATCGGAAACAAAAATCGCGCCGGGGGCAATTTCGTCATTTTTCTCGACTGTGTCGGAATGTGCTCAAATTTTACAGGTTGATCGGAAACAAAAATCACGCCGGGGCCAATTTCGTCATTTTTCGCGACGATGTCGGAATGGGCTGAAATTTGACCAAGTTGACCGGAAACAAAAATCGCGCCGGGGGCAATTTCGTCATTTTTCTCAACTGTGTCGGAATTGGCTGAAATTTGGCAGTTTGATCGGAAATAAAAATCACGCCGGGGGCAATTTCGACATTTTTCTCGACTGCGTCGGAATCGGCTAAAATTTGACTGGTTGATCGGAAACAAAAATCGCGCCGCGGGCAATTTCCTCATTTTTCTCGATTGT
>NC_036258.1:7390073-7400861 GCF_002742605.1 Olea europaea var. sylvestris | reverse complement strand
GGGTAATGATAGTAATGAAAAATTCAACCTTAGATCACCTGCTGGGAATTGAGTGAAAATAATAAAGTTGGGGCTGTGTGAATCTTACGAGAGATGAAAGAATATATTTGACCATAGAGGGTCGGAAATTAAAACAACTTGTGAAGTCATTAGTGTCTACTTAATTTTTCACACACACACGTCGATTTTGCATTGGAAGAGTGAAAATTGGTTTGGTATTGCAACTTTGAAGCAGTTTATAGAGTTAATTCAGTGATCTCAAATGCTGTGGTAAAAAGTTGAACTGTCCAACCAAACAATTTTTGCATGCCTGTATGTTTGTTGTTACTTAGATTTCAGTTTTGTTTGAGGACAACAAAGATTCAAGTTTGGGGGTTTGATAAGTGTATTTTATACACTTATTCGGGGCTCTAAACTATATAATTTTATTGTTCTTTTGGCAAAATATGATCTAAATTTTATTGTATTATTTTTCTTAGGTAAAACTCATGTTTGAACGAAGAATTGAAGAAAGACACAAAAAGGGCGAAAAATGGAACAATCTAAAGTAGTGGCCTAAGTTGGACGTTGGATGGAAGTTGGAGATCAAATTTTGCACATTAAAAGAATTGAGGACTTGAAGAAAAATAATCTATTACGTGGGCCTCAATTGGACTTGTCCTGGAATTCAAATTTAATATTATTTTGGACCCCTAATTGGGCTACAACAAGGGTTTACTTGTTGAGGTATATATTTACAAACACATGTAGAAAAAAAGAGGAGGAGAGCCAAGGGAATAAAAAAAGAAAGGACGGCCGGCAGGAAACAAAAGAAAAGAAAAGTGGAGAGAAAGGAAGCCGGGGGCTGAAGAAAATAAAAATGCAAACAGAAAACCAAAGCAAAAAAAAAGAGAGAGAGAGAGTGCCGGGGATTAATTGAAGATCTTAGTCGGCAGAAAAACGGCTGGAATTAATTATATATATATACTCATACAAAAAGCCGAAGCAGATTGGAGCCGGGGAATTGAAGTGGTTGAATAAGTAATTTGCCAGCTGCTTTGGAGAATTAAAAGTGACAGGAAGTAGGCTGCTGGGAATTAATTGCTGGGATACACGTTGATTTATATAAACAATTCTCACATAAAGCCGAAGCAAGGCCAGAAACTGAATTGTAAAATAGAAAAGTCGGCTGCAGCTTGGGTCCAATTGCCAGGTGCTGAATTGAATAACATATATTGACAGAAAACAGGCAGCTTGGGTGGAATTGGAACTGGAAAAAAGTGGCAGAATTATTTTGACAAAAATGAGTCACGTTCCGTCAAATTATTTGGTGATATCTTCCAACTTTTATGTTTTTAATTTCAACATTATGTTAGGCTAAGTCTTTTCATGTATTGGATGATGACAAAATTGTTTAATTTTTAGTTTTAATTCGAGACCTATGTTTTTATGTTAATCATCGCGTTGTGATTCCAATAATATGCATAACTAGATTGTTTTAATGTTTGCACATCATTAGGATAATAAGTTGCTGTTTCGTAATGTTGGAAAACTCACGATAGGTAGAACACTATTATTGGGACACACGGGCAATAAATATTAGAAATAATATTTGTGGCGTGTGCGATCATAAGTGATAATCCTAATTGTCAATGCATGTTCGCCATATGAATTCGAACTAGGAATAGGATCGTCTCGTGGTAAACATAGGTTTATTATATCTTGGAAAAGAATAATAAATAATTGTGGAATTATCGATCGTCGCAATTGCATAAATTGAGATAATTAACACTAGTTGAGAATTAGAACCAAGCGTTACTCAATGGCGTCTGAAATCCAGTACATTCACATATTCGAGTTTTAAATCAACCTCCATTACCTTTATAAATTTTAGTTTTAAAATCCGTTAACTATTCATTCGATAGTTTTAGTCACAAACACGAATTCAAATTTATCAAATATCCTAGAATTAATCCTTATTCCCTGTGGGACGATACTTTACTCATCACAATTATTACTTGTCAATAAACCCGTACGCTTGCGGGGTTTCACACGAACATCCATACAAGGGTACACTTCTGCTGGCAACCGACCAAGATGCTAACAAACAGATTTATCCCCTAGCATGGGAATCGTCGATGCCGAAACAAATAGATCGTGGATTTGGTTTATGTCGAACTTGAAAGAGCTTATAGGAGACTCGGCTGAATTGGTTTTTGTTTCCGACAAGAAAAATAGTATTTGTAATGCCATTGCTCACGTATTTCCTCTGTCTCAGCATGGGTACTGTATTTGGCATCTGGAAAAGAACTTAATCTTGCGGTATAACAATGCAAGTGCGATATTTCTATTCAAACGAGCTGCAAGAACTTCTCGGGTCGAAGAGTTTGAAAGACTTATGGGACAGATTCGTAGGGTAAGCAAACGAACGTATGGGTACTTGGAACGAGTTGGTTTTTCATTTTGGTCACGAGCACTATTCTTGGGGTAACGTTACAACATATTGACAAACAACAATGCAGAATCTTTGAACTCAATGTTGAGACATGCACGTTCATTGCCGATCACATGCTTGGTCGAACACATTCGGCAAACCATGCAGAAGTGGTTCCAGTAAACCAATGCAACCGCATGTAGTGTCGTGTTGTCATCGAGGATAGAAAGTGAGTTACGGACAACGTTCGAAACAGGTGCAAGGCTTCGAGCTCAAGGCCTGACAGAGAACTTAACACAAGTTGGACTATCCAACAACACAGACATCATGGACTTCTCCGATAACACATGCACTTGTCGTGAGTTTCAACTTAATCGTATGCCATGCATTCATGCAAGTTGCGCTGCCTGTTTTCGAGGTAAGTCATTGTACGATTTATGCTCACTGTATTACATAATGGATTACTGGAAGGGTGCCTATAGCGAAACAATCTATCCTCTTACGCAATTGTCTCGAACGAAATCTCAGGTACTCCTATTCTGCCACCGAGTGTACGTCGTCCTCCAGGTAGACCACCCACACGACATCATCGATCCAAACACGAGTCCACCACATGACTGAGGAAATGCATTCAAACCCCATTGTACCACGGCCCATTCAAATAGGCTCTTCTCTGTGATTGGCCGAAGTTGTATGTTTACTTTTTACCCATGTCGTTTGTACCTCATCAATGCATTTATTATAATTCTGTCATCAATTGTACTCATGTGTCACATCATAATTCCACATTTCTGATGTATCTACCATTCTCTGTACATCTATGAACTGACATTGGCTAAGTTCTGATAATTGAGAAGTATTTCATAGTTACGGTTAAATCGTCGGTCTGGACAAATGTCTCATTCATTCTCGACAATTGACGAAAACGTGCATCGCATTCAATATCAGGTTCACGTACATAGTAAACTGTACATTTCATTCCTACAATCAAATAGAATCACAAATCTTACAGGACACAACATATTTAAAAGCGTACAACTCACCCTCCAACTCCACGATCGTGCTACATAGTTGATGGTAGTAAGCAACACCTAATATGTGCGCATAATAAATTACTGTCCACGTAATAATATTTTTTCCGTCCCGACCAAGTGAATTATAAACTGCAACATTTTAAATAGTTCACTGGATTGACGGTATGATGCGCCCCATTTTTTAACATCTACTCAACGTATGGTGTGAGCAAACCCATTATCACCTTACATTATTCCAAATACGCACACGCAAAATCGTATGAGACAATATATCTTTCAAACCATAGAATTTGCTCTCCCACTCTACAAACCTTCCGATTTTTTATCCACTCGAAAAGAATTTTTTCAATCCCCACGAAACAGATTATAATTTGCAATATCGTCAATACTTCACACAACTGAGCACAATTGAGCGCACGATAAACACAATTTCATAACATCGGGTCCACTTACTACAAAATATGGGTCCATTTACAAAATACTGCTGCAGAAGCCCAACACTTCATTTGTCGTGCCCGACAGATTGTCTCTGTCATTCTCGACGGTTGGACCCTAAAATACACCATCCATGGCATCCTACGGGAATGGCAATACAGACCTTTAAAATTGTGTTCACCGAATAGAAAAAGTACAAAATACAGGACTACACATCACTTATTCACTACGAAAGATGGGTGTCACTTAATTCGTCCTCCACAACTTAGCCTTGTTCCCCGTTGTCTTCGCTCGACTCGTCTGACGAGATGATAATTACCTCATTATGTGGGACGTACGCCAGCCCATCTTCCTAATCGTCACTTCCTCCCTTGTATCCAGCGTCGACCTCGAAACGCTCATCGAACACTGTGTTGGGTGATTGCACACCCTCTGCAGCTACATCTTCCAAGTTGGGCAATGGAACGGGGAAATGGCTCTTCTACCAATACGAGGGTTAGCTTCCTTATTGTCTGACGAAATGTAGATTGGAAATAAACGGAGATGAACTAGGAACCGGTACTGGCTCATTGACGTTGAACGGTTCGGTGCTTCCTGTGGACGAACTCATTATATCGATGTTGTCAAGTATTGATGAAACGAATAGTGTGTGAGAACTTTTAATTCTAAGAATGGTATTCAACTAGGTTGTTTCTAAGATACAATGAACTCACATCCTGTATTTATAAGCAAGAAGAATGGGGAACAATTATATTCATCATCTTCCCAACCACCATGTCCAATCTCCTTGTCAATGTGAAAACCAATTGGTGTGATTGTTCAATAAATTAAGTGTACATTTATCCCCAATTTCCCATAATTACCAAGACCTTAAAGGCTCATAAATATTGTGTACTATTAAGCAATAGGTATATCCTGCAACTAAAATATTGTCAAACTAATTTCCAGCTACGAAACATAATGAAACGAATATAAAGTCATTTTCTAGCTCGAAGCTTGTGGTTGTCATGGTTTCGACATTTTCAATGGCTCATCTTCTGAAATTTAACAACTATTATTAATGCACTCGCACGTGATAATCGAAAAAATAAATTACGACTATAGTGGATATATGCTGTCCTAACGCAAGCCAAGGGGCTTCATTGCAATACAAATACTTCTCCCTTTAAACATTTCAAATATAGGTAACTACACGTCCAGTTCGAACAAATTTAGGACATCGACTGTTTGAACTAGAATAAAATTTTACACCCTAAAAAAATATAAAATTCGACGCTGTCACTGTGCGCTACACTCATGTACGTGCACCAAAAATGACGTTCGGCTAACGGGCTTTCGTCTGAACGAGCTCCCATCTCTGTAACCTACGTTTAAATAAATGCCTTAAATTACAAATATGTCAAAGGTTATACAGTTGAGCGATTGCAATCATGTGTCATGAATTAAGAACATGAAGAATCATATAACTCAATTGCATGTGATCCCAAGCATTTGGAAAATTTCGATTGCAAACATTTTCATGCATTACAAATACGAATAATCATATCTTCGAATTGTAGGTGATCCTAAACTTACACTGAATCTGTAATGCTGCTGTCTCTCATAATTTGTAGAGATTACGAGCAGATAAATATTTTTATGAATAAAATATCTCTCACCCTTCAAGGTAGACAATTATTTGTCCACATTTCTTCCCGAAATTACTCCGATAGAAGATACATATAATCAACGCAAAGTCCAGATGACATATTGTAAGATATGGGTATGTTCCTATAAAGAATATTTTATATCAATTATTTTATGAACTCAGAACTTCACTAGCCAACCTACCTTGCATACATTCAAATTATTTTTCTTGACATGCTTCAAGAATAGGAAAAGGTCTGTGATATTCTATCCTTACACGCATGCAATAATCCATCCTTTACACATCATAGATAAACTTAACAACTAAGTTACCTTGGGATCCGCGGACGTTTAGCACTGTGCAAAAATGAGATGAGCTTGTCCAACTTGTTCTCTCCCAATTCTGCTAACATCGCAACCAGCCTATTCACGGACTATAAGATAAGCTGCCTCTCAAGAAAGAAAGAAACTCGAATAAAAATAACGAGAGAATATGGCAAAATACAAACTATCTAACCTACCAAATGATCTCTACAATATTGGGAATTCATTGCTACGGCATCACTTTTAAAATTGCCTTACATCACTGCCTCAGGACACAATTCCCACTATAATGGCATATGTACACCATCCTCGAACTAATGAAACAACATTCAAGAGAACACTACAATGGCGTACGTACACCATACACGGATAACCACTGAACACATCAGGCGAAATCACTGAAAACATGTAACACATAAGAACAATAAAGTTGACAGAAAATATGCAGAACAATAACGTCAGCTAGATACCCAAGAGAGGAGTTGCGGAAGTCCTCCCGGTGCCGCTCGTCGAATTGATCCATGACAGTCTTCACATACTTGAGGTTGCTACGTTGCGAAATGTGGGCCCGTAACCTTGCACTTTTCGAAATACGGAATTCGAACTTCATCATGCCTGCAAGGTATATTCATATAAATGGGGTTATGGGATGAATATAAACAATTGTAACATATATAGCAATTTAATGAAGGGAAATGAGGCACCAGAATAGTGAATTGTCGAGAAAAACTGAAGTCAATCGTCGGTACTGACAGATCATCTGTCGAGACCTGCGGACACCAACGGTTTGGAGGGTTAACTGTCGAGAAAAACTGAGGTGAAACCTCGGGTACGACAGTTAGCTGCGAGTTGGTCTGCTTGCTAAACTGACATGTGCAGACGAACAACATTGACATGCAAGAACATCGAATGAAATTCACATCACTTAAAGAGAAATGCAAATTACGGTAAATTAAATTGAAGGAAATAATAAATGAAAATTAGAAAACTAAGCAGGAGGGGGGAAGAGAGAAGCTTACAGTGACGGTAGTGGCGGACGGCGACGGGCGTGCTATTGCTTTGATATGGAATGGATAAATGTTGTCAGCAATTAAACCGGACTACTTGTACGTAAGAACGGAAGAGTTGTGGCAAGCACGCTATTGAAAGAAACAAGGAATTGAACAAGGACAATTTATGGGAAAAAATCAACATGAACTAAAAAGTTATTTACAAATTTTCCCCTGTGAAATCAATACTGTTAATAATCCAACTAAACAATGGCCTCTCAACAGATGTGTACATTATATAAACTTCTTCCCAAGTATTTTTCAAATTGTACAACAATTGTCTCAAGTATAACATTTATTTCATAGGTAATTGCCCGAAGTTTAATATAATTCTACAAGTTCATAAAGTATAATATAATTCAACAAGTTCCACATCAGAGTACAATTCTAAATGTTATCTATAAAAGGCATCCTAAGAAAAATGGTTTTAATATATTTCGTTTCACAAGTAAAATTATAGTGGAATGCATTGTGCACCTCAGCATGCTTAGCACCAGATGTCTAACAAAAATGTTGTTTCCATAAATTATCAAGAAATGCACCACAAGTTACACAGCATTTACTGGAGTTTAAAGAATTCTTAAGGTAAATACTTTCATCAATAATTTCCTTACTTGAATTGCACAAAGAACCTATGTTATGCACACAACCAAAATGACATTCCTTGAAAATGAACAGACTTCCATTTAAATTATTTCTCATTTCATTTGCTCAAAACAGTCACATAATTTGAATTATAGATGTTGCCCAGATCAAACCATTGACAAAAGTTGGATGTAATATGATGACTTTGCATATTAATGAAATGTAAATAAATAAATAAGACTCAATACTTGAATTTTTAAATAAAACTACTGAGACGCACGTGCAAGGCACGTGCTATAATATAGTTCGCTATGAAATAGCATTACGTATAAACAAAAATTAT
This sequence comes from Olea europaea var. sylvestris, assembly GCF_002742605.1. Classification (NCBI taxonomy): domain Eukaryota; kingdom Viridiplantae; phylum Streptophyta; class Magnoliopsida; order Lamiales; family Oleaceae; genus Olea; species Olea europaea. The sequence goes on along the minus strand of NC_036258.1, from coordinate 7,393,052 downwards.
ATGCCTTAACTATTGGTTACATCAATTTGATGTCCCTGTTCCTAGAAAATTAAAATATGCTAATGCATTAAGAATCTCAACATAACAGACATGAATTAGATTTTCTCTAAAAATAGTAATAATAAACCTAGAACTTGCCTAGTAAATTTTCCAATAACAATATTGTTGTGAGTCAATTTTATGCCCTTTTTTGATTTCCATTCTTCTTAAAAATCTTTTTTTCAAAACTCATTTTCAACAACACATTGTTCAATAAAATAATATTAAACACAAATCCAAAACTTTTCTTTAATTTTCAACTATATATTCTCCATCAATTTATTATTCGAAATGCATTAATTTCCCCAGCAATGGGGATCAAACAAGGGCTATATCTACAAACTACTCGTAGTTTTCATGGTTGAGGTCCAACTTCAAAAATTGGAGATAAGTCATTTATTTGGCGTAGAAGGAAGATTCAACTTTTAACCTCCACTTTATTTAAGATTTTACACCAGAATTTACATGTAAGACTACATGCTATAAAAAAAACATGAAATCACAACAATCTTCATAAGATAGTCCAGTAGCATGAATCACATTGTAATGATAGTCCAAAAGCATGAATCACATTGTAATTACAGAATTAAAACTAAAGTCAAGAGAAACCAAATAGTTAGATCTAACCAAACAGATCTTAACTGAAGGATGCCTTTTTAACCTCTCGTCCATTGTCCAAAATATACACTTCTCCATGCTCAAAAGTTGTTTCCTAGCCAATTGCAATATAGCCTTCAGATATAGATAAGCCAACAAATTTCTACAAAAAAGCAATGTTTGCCATTAGATGTTAAGTATGACCACATTTCATTACAAAATGATGGGGAAAAATCAAAGATTATGAATAAGGTCCGGAAGACATTAGAGAAATTCGGTCAATATGTTATACAACACATTTGCTTGTAGGATATGAACACACTCAAAAATGAGGACTACTGTGAAATGACATGAATGAAAAGTTGCATTGTTGTTTGCTACATGCAAATAATGGGGGGCAGATACAAGAAAAATGTTAAAATGAAATTTTAACCAGGTAAAATGGAAGTTCCTTTCCATCTAACCATACTATTTATTAATTCTCCACAATTTGCGAGCACTAAAGCCACAAGTGAGTGGTTTCTATGATTTGTTCATACCTTAGTTTCTTTCTGAATAGACATGAGTAAATTGACAAGAACTTAGCATACAGCCTTTATCGTGCTTCATATTGCAAACAATGGGTATCTAATCAAACCAACTCACTTCCCTCTTCATTTGAAAAATGACCCTCCAAACAAAAATCTTTAAGCATCACAATTTTTTTGGGCCTCAAATGAGATAAAGTGCCTAAAAGTATACCGAGAGTCTCTTAGATCCTCACAAACTCATTAGTGGAACTACTCAAAATTTAAAAGCACAAGATGGCAGACAATTTTGAAGTTACACAAATTAAGCCCCAATTACCAACCGTTATTTCAACACTCGGTAATTCTCATACTCATTTCAACCATATAATTACACAATACAATATTTTGCACATAAAATCAAGTTAACCATATGTTATTCAAACAATCACTAATCAAAACTCCATTTTCTCAGAATAATGGCCATCAAAATGGAGCTATTTTTGGCAGTTGCAAATAATAGTATCGTAACAACAGAACCAACTCCAAATAATGGCCATCAAACGGGGCTACTTTTTGTCAGTTGAAAACAATAGTATTGTAATAACAAAACAAACTCCATATTCAAATATGTAGTTTATCACTGAGAGAATGCAAAAGCTTAAAGTTTAAAATTTTCACCCAAAAACCATTTTATTGTAAGATTTTAGTTCATTTCTAAGGTTATCCTAGCAAGCATGCTAGAGTAATAAGAGTTTAACATTTAGTGAAAAAATGAAGCAAAAGGAAGATAAGTAATCCCAATTTCTAACAGTCTGATAATCCTTGTGAACATCCCTAGCAAATGATTAAAGTAACACCATCAAACACAAAATCATCAAAATACAATAATGACAGCGGTCAGAACAAAAGTAAGAAATACAAGATTCAAAATTTTGGCCTAACGAGAAAAGGCAGTGGCAGTGGTCAAATTCAAAATAAATTAATTGAAGATATTTTTGAATAAAAAAAAATATAAATCACTCGAATCTGCATCAACAACAAACTAAGAAAAAAATAACCGAAATCGACTTAAAATTTTTTCCACCAAATAGGGAAAATTACCAGTTCATAGCTCGAAGTCCTCAAGCACACTGAACAACAAAGAAGAAGAATTAAACGAAATTGATAAAACAGTCCGATCTTTTACTTATTCACAAAATGAATTCAAAGAGTTTGATACATAGAATCGAGCAAAGGATTACATTTTCCTCCATGAACCAACAAAATTTATTCCGATTAAGGTAAAAAATTTACACGGCAGTGACCAAATTAAAAGAAAACACCGAACCTGAAGAATCGTATAGGACCTTTGATGCCGAAGGTTCTGCCGGTAGTCTTCGATGGTGGGCCGACGGGCGATTGCATCAAAACTTCCAATTTCGTCGATGGCCGAGCGATGGTCGATTGTAGTGAGAGAGACGAGTGAGATTGGGGATTTTGTGTCTTTCGGTTTCTCTTCCTTCCTTTGTTTTTATGTTTTTTCTGTTTTTTTTTCTTTTTTTTTTTTTTTTTTTTTTTTTTTTTTTTTTTTTTTTTTTTTTTTTTTTTTTTTTTTTTTTTTTTTTTTTTTTTTTTTTTTTTCGTTTGGTTTCCAACACTAATTGTCATTTCATCTGACAATTACTCAGTTTTGGTACAAGGACACAAAAGGTATTGTAATGATTCAGAGGGGCAAAATTGTCCTAAATCAACATTTTTGATAGACAATTTAGAAGATGACATTTTTGATAATTCATACTCAAATTTTGACACCCAATGAAATATCCTCATAAAGTATTTGGTTTCAATGAGAATG
>NC_036258.1:7345478-7389042 GCF_002742605.1 Olea europaea var. sylvestris | reverse complement strand
GCAACATGGTCTCTCTAGAACTTTTATATGTACTTAATAAAAGTTAAGTGTATAGTCGATTTCACATTCAAATAGAGTATTAATGTTGGGGAATTATGGATATCGGGTTCACCAAATTTAGTGGGACCATAAATCGGTAAAAAGTCGGAGCTAAATTGTAATGCTAAATATATCTCTTTGTAAACTTGAAAAAGTGGCTTATTATTTTAATATACTTTGATTTTTTGGCGAGTAAAGTTTTGGATGATATATGTACTATTTGACATCATGTGCTTTATACGTTTTGAGCATAGAATTAGAAAATACTAAATGGACCAACTTGAGAGAATGAAATAGAAATACTTAACTTTAGTCGAATAACTCAACTTAATTATTTACACAAATCCCTTGGCACTAAAAATGGAAAAGCCTCATCTTCCTTTTGTACAAAACTGCCCAAAAAAATTTTTTGGGACTAACTTTTATGAAGAGGGCTGCTCTGATTCAAGTGTCACCTTTCTTCTTTTCATGTCTAAGCAAATCTACAAGCCCTAAAGAAAACACTCTTAATTAATGCGCTAAAGGGTTGTTTGGCATAAATTAGAAATGGGATTTGCACTTTTTATTGCACACAATTTCTTTTTTCCAGATTTTGCTTATATCTTGGGCTACTCTAATGGCATCCAAAGATGCACCAGAGAGGCCTCTTCTTGAGAAACCAACTGCATATATCCCACTTTTGCCTTTCCATCCATTTGGTAGGTTTGATTTGGGAAATCCATCTTTTGAAAAGAACTCATTTTCCTGCATAACATGAAAAGAAAATAATAATAAAAAATCTTGACTTTGTGAATTTATTTGTTACAATATGTCCACACAAGAATCCTTGAACAGATATTCTCGACCTAAAAGTACATCTCATATTAGATTATATTAAAATAAAGTTGAACAACAAGCATCCGGAGAAGGAAAAAGGATGAAAGAATAAAGTATTTTTTTGTCCCAGAAAAATTAATGATTATGCTGTTTGTACATAAAAAATGTACATAAAGGATTACATAAAATGATGTTGAGGAAAAAAGATTGGATGAAAAACTTGATTGTGTTTTAAACTGGCAAATGATAACGTGACATATAGCATTATGTAATCCATTGTAGAATATCGAGAGTATTGAACAGTATTGTCAAATTTTTGAATTAAGTCTAATATAAAGATAATAATAGTTATATACAAATTAGAACATATCCCACCAACCTGACTAGTGACTATATTCAGATATGTGAACATGGAATCTACAAGGAACCCAACTTTCATAGGATTTTGATTCTTATACATCAAAATGGTACATAAGCGATTACTAAAAATGATGTGTGGAGAAAAAATTGGATGAAATAATTGATTATATTTTAAACTGACAAACGATAGAGCGCCACAGGACATTATGCAAATCTTGATATACATATAGCAACATCCACCTTCCATAACCGTTACATAAATCCATCCCTATAACCTGCGATTTACCTCCCTCACAATACTCCAGGGCAGGGGTGGTGGGGAACCCTTAAGGTTAGGGTTTAACCTTTTTTTTTTTTTTTTTTACATAAATCCACCCCAGCCCACTCAACCTCCACCCACCCCACAACACAAGTATGTATATATATATATATATAGAGAGAGAGAGAGAGAGAGAGAGAGAGAGGAAATTCTAACCTTTAACCAAGATGGGACATTGCTGCAATACCCAGTTGCCAAAATGACAGAATCAATTTCAAGAATTTGACCGTTGACCAATTCAACTTTCCCACTTGAAAACCTGTTAATTCCGGGGATAATCTTGATTTTACCAGATCTAATCTGTTTAAAAGCACCTATATCCAGGACAGGGGTTTTCCCTTGTGTGTTCTTGAGCTGTAAAGGACCAGTGGATGGCCTCTTAAGCCCATACTTTTCAACATTTCCTAGGATTAATCTTGCAGCTGCTAGCAGTGTTTTATCCACAACCCAAATTGGCAACCACATCGTTAGTTTAACTGACAACTCGAATGTCGATTTCCCAAAAATTTTCCTCGGCAGTAGATGAACCTACGCATTTTAGTTAGGAAAAATGTTAAAATCTTGTTCACTGTATGTAAAGTATTCGAGATAAAAACAAGACAGACAAGATTGACTGACCGAGCTGCGAACCACCATTAATGGAAGTGCATTATGGTGGCAAAGATCAAGAGAAACTTCCATTCCTGAATTTCCACAGCCAACAACTAGTACATTCTTTCCTTGATAAGCCTCACCTGTTTTGTAATCACAAGCATGCAAAACACTGCCGCCAAATTCTTGCAACCCTTCGAATTCGGGCACAACCTTTTCAGCATTTTCTCCGGTCGCCACCACGAGCCACCTGCAAATGTACTCTATAGTCGAATCATCATTCCTAAGGGTCTTAACGTGCCATAAGTCACATGTTTCATCGAATTTAGCAGATTGAACCGACTCATTGAACATAGGATTGATATCAAATTTTTTTACATATGATTCAAGGTAGTCGACGAATTGGTGTTTCGTGGGGTATTCTGGGAAGTTTTCTGGGAATGGATGGTATGGTAATTCGCAGAATTGTTTTGGAAGATGAAGTTTAAGTCGATCATAGGTCCAGTTTTGCCATAAAGAGGCAATGCAGCTAGCTCTTTCAAGGATCACAAATGGAACCCCCCTCTTGTTTAAGGCCAGCACCAACTGATAAGCCTGATGGACCTGCCCCAACAATTACAGGGCCATTTACCAGTATGCATCGACCGGAAAATAGATCATCGAAAGTAGTATCCATTGGTGGTGGCATACAAAGATTACAAGGATTCATCAAGAGTCTATATAAAACTGGAAAATGGAAATGTTGGGCAGCTTTCAAAATGTTTCCAAGGAATTTATGCGATTTGAATGAGAATAGGTCAGAAGACAGATAAATAGAGAGAGGGCAGAGACAACATAATCTCCAGTTTGAAGAATTGTGTGGAGTGGGTTAAGGGTTCAAGTAGAGGAGGTGGTGTTGCGGGTAGCTGATAACTAGGACTTGAAAAAGGAGGATTTGATTGTCCTTTCGGATAATTGAGACATGTCAACTCTAAGAATTATTCTACTTGTACCGATATGATTTTGTATAGATGAGTTGACAGATGCATGCACCTATCAATACGAAAATTCGGTTCAAGATGCAAAAATCTAGTTCCAAACTACTGCCATAAAGATAAACTTAAAATTTATTACACTTAAGCCCTCAAAAGAAAACACTTGAATAACTTCAAAATGACCGATAAAATAGTGACAACTGCAAAGACACGCATGCAAAAGAGAATAAATCATATGTGAATACTAGTGTTCTTTTCAAAAATTTGGTGGGGAGCTTAGTGTTACAATTTAGAGTATTCGACTAATCCTAGAGAAGGACGTAGAGAAGGACCAAATAAGCAAGGGCTACTAGAGTACATGGCTCAGATATAATGAATAGGTATCACGGTCTTGAGGTTATTGGTAGACGCTAGAGTTACTTTGAGAGAGATTCGAGTGGTGGTGCACGTGTTGGCGTAATATAGTCCATAGTCGTATTTTTGAAGATCGAGGCTAACGACATGAAATCTTTGAAATATCTAGTATTATTGATAAGAACATTTATGTCCTTATTCGGACTTCTATTCTTAATTTATTATATATAAATTGAGCGATTATCTACTTAATTTGTATAAATTATGTTAATTGTAGAAAATTCCCAACTTAAATACAATTTATATAAAAGAAGTTATTTGGAACTTAATTGGGGTTTATTTCAAGCAATTGAATATTAACCGGATTGCATGAGATCAATTGGAAATATTAATGGAGCATTCGATAAAAATTTATAAAGTTTCGAGAGTGAAATTCGATATTTGGAAAGTTTGAGGAGTAAATTGTAACCTTCGAAACTTGTCTTGGATCAACAATTATGATTTTGGAATGAAGAGGACTTAATTGCAAAATAATAGAAGATGAAGAACTAAAGTCATGTGAGAAAAGGATTCCAATTGAACAAGGAATTTATTTTCTTTTATTTCTTAAGCTCTTTGGTAGACACCAGTTTGAACTCTTTTGTGGAAATTTAGTTGAACAATGACTTTATTTAAAACTTGTTTTATAAATACATACCCAAGTCCAACAATTTAAAGGGGCTTGTGGAGTTCTATTATACATATACATTCAAACCAAGGATTAGGGATTCATTATACGTATATTATTCAAGCCAAAAGGAGTGAAAAATCAAGAAATCAATCAAGGAGTTAGGGTTTCAATGATTTCATAAGAAGATGCAGATTCTTGGTGCAAGATATTTATCATTTTCTTGGTTTTCTTTAATACCCGGGTGATACACTTTAATTCCATCTTGTTTTATTATTTTCCCATGATGTGTAATTAAGTATCTAGTTAAGATAAATGATTGAAACCTAAGTTTAAACCTAATTTTTAATTAAAGAGTTTTATATCTCAAATTGATTTTCCGAATTGTTTTTACTTCTAATCTTAAAGCTTGGATTAATTGGCCACTAATTCATTGATTTTGTGAACAATAATTACATAGAAATGTGAATTATTTGTTTAGACCATGTAGTAAAAGTCAGTAACTAGTACAAAACGTGGGGATATTTATGCTATTTATTAAGGCCGTTACACGAATTCTTCGAACATTAATACGTTTAACTAAGATTAATTTATATACAGATGTGTAATTGAATTAGTTAAATAAACTTAATGAGAACTCAATATGGGTAAATTGAATATAATAGAAAGAATTTGATTAGGTAAACATAATCAATTGTATAAAACTTATTGATTGAGGTAAAGGGGATAACTATGGTAAACTTATAAATCCTAACACATTAACCATCATATAAAAAAAGTCAATTTTATTGTTTAATTTAGGGCTTGTATGGTAGTGATTTTGAAAATTGATTTTTTCTCTTTTGAGAGAAAAGCGAGTTCTACTTGTAAGAAAAGAAATAAAAATTGATGGGTTGAATAATGAAATAACAGTTAAAAATTGATTTTTTAATTCTTTCTTAGTAGTCCTCATAGAAATGATATTCGGATTTATAGGCCCACTGTATTACATGTTACAATTCGTACACTTGTTGGATATAAAAATCGACAACAAATAGTTGGCACCGTTGCTGGAGATTATATTATTTAATATTGATTTTAATTATTTCGTACTTTTGTTTGATTTTTTTTTTTTCTTTTTCAGTTTATCTACCTGTTTTCTCTTTTACTCCATTGAAAGGATTGAAAAGAAGCAAGATGTCAAAAATTCACAATGATTAATCCCAACTTAGATGATGGTGACATGGTTTTTTGAGAATTCATTTTAGATAAGAACTTAAAAAGGGAGAACACAATCAACCTATTGTATTAGATAAGGATGGCTTCCCGGAGCGACTAAATATCAAATCTATTGTTTATGGAGAGATTAGATCGACTTGTAAATATTGTGGTGCATTACATTAAATTAAAAATTGCTTGTTATTGACAATACCAAAATGAAGAACAAGATGATTATAGTAAAATAATTATAGGAGGCATTACTATGCAAAAATATAAAATGATCGAAGATCAAATAATTCTGGATGAGTCAAGTAACATGTTTATAGATGATCAATTCATTAGTAAACCCAAGGAACCAACAACTAAAGAAAAAAATGTAGAATCGAATGAATTAATCACGAAAGAGCCAAACGAATAAGTGGTATTCAAAGAAGATGTAATTAGCATGCAAACCTTCAACTTCATCAATTTTGTAATTAAAGAAAATCAGAAGATCGAAGTATTCTTAGTTGAGTTCGAATTAGATAATTTAAGCAAGTTATACCATATTCAAGATGACAAAGTAATATATTGGAGGACATGCAAGATGTGGTGCAACGACAATCCATGCAAGCTAAACAAGATCTCCAAAGATATATATTTAAAATTCCATGAAATATCGTTGTCCAAAGTTGAGCTTGAGACTATAAATCAAGAACTAATGAGAAGTAACCCATTTTTCTAACCCTTAACTCTTTAATTTTGGTTATTACGGTTGCACTTAGCATATCCACTTAACCTATTGAAAAGATATGTTTGGAGGGTGATTGATCCGTTGTTGGGAGTTATTTAGATATGCATTGATTCCATGCATGTTCAATATTTGTGTGGTTTTTGGCTAACATGTAGAGACTAGGTAAAAATCATCTGCTAGGAGTTTGATTTCAATTATTCTTCTAAAAAAGTAAAAGGCATTGCATTAGCCATGGAACGTAGAAAAAAGTCATCTATATTGTTGTGTGAAGGTAGTCTTGAGTAATCTGACCCTATTCATCATCAATGTTTAGAAGAAAATCTACTAGGAAGAAGGCCGGTGTCGATGTAGAGTAAAAAGTACCTTCGAAAATCAAGGAGACTATCCCAAAAATAAAAGAAGGGACAAAAAATACACCAAAGTGTGTTGAGGTAGTGACAAAATAACTATAAGCACAATTCCTGTTCGGCTAAGCCTTGGATACTTAATTTGAAATTTAGACTTTTGTGATGGTTATTATCGTAGTTGAAGTTTAGAGATTGAAACATTCCAACTTAAGGGGCATTATCGTGTATTGAGAAAAGAGTGTTGTATGACTTTCATTGGTGGAACCTAATCAAATTTGAGCGGGAAAAGACAAGAGTATTGTATGATCAACCTTAGAATAAATATCTTGTGAATGTGATTGAAAAACGAGTTTGGGGATGTGCATCCTAGAAGAGAGAAAGGAAATATTTGACTCTAAGGGGTTGGGATATAATCAATTAAAAAATTCATGATATTAAAAAATTCATGATAATTTGATTGACTATGAACACATACACATTGATTGAGCATTGAAATAGCAAAGAATTAATTTTAATTGCAGGAACTTTTTGTGAACTATCAAACAATTTCAATACTTGATGCGAGCTTGGTAAAGTTATCTAATATATTTATATTTTTTTCTCGTGTATTTAGTAGATGTTCTTGCTGGGGACAACAAGAGTTTAAGTTTGTGAGTGTTTGTTAAGTGCATTTTATGTGCTTAATTGTAGAAAAATCTCAATCTGAATACAATTTATATAAAAGGAGACTATATGGAGCTTAATTGAAGTGATTTGAAGCAATTGAAGATTAACCAGGCTGCAAGAGATCAATTGAAAATATTAATTGAAAATTTCGTGAAAATTCATAAAGTTTTGAGAGTTAAATTTGACATTTGAAAAGTTTTGAACTAAATTTCAAATTTCAAGACATGTCTCGGGTCAACTATTATGATTTTGAAATGAAGAAGACTTAATTGCAGAATAACAGAAAATTTAGGACTAAATTCATATGAGAAAAGGAGTCCAATTGAAAGGGAATTTGTTTTCTTTTATCTCTTAAACTCTTTAGTAGAAATCAATTTGAACTCTTTTGTCGAAATCAAGTTGAACAAAGATGTTACTTAAATCTTGTTTTATAAATACATACCTTAGCCCAACAATTTAAAAGGGCTTGTGGAGCTTTATTATACACATACATTCAAGCCAAGGCTCGGGGATTCGTTATGCATATATTATTCAAGCCAAAAGGAGGGAAAAAATCAAGAAAACCAATCAAGGAACTATGGTTTCAAAGATTTCACAAGAAGAGACGGATTCATGGTGTTGGATCTTTACCTTTTCTCCTGGTGATGTACTTTAATTCCTTCTTGTTTTATTCTTCTCCTATGATGTGTAATTAAGTATTTAGTTAGGATGAATGATTGTGACCTAGTTTTAAACATTATTTTTAATTTTAAACGTTTTCTAGAAGGATCTAGATTACTGATTTAGTTGAACCTTACGTGCGGAATTAACACAATTAAAATCAACAAGTCAATTTTTTTTAATTATTTCTAGATGATTAATAAAGTAGTCTCATTATCCTAATTTGAATTGTTACAGTTTGTGATACGAAAGTAGTAAATAACATCGGATATGTTAATGGAGAAACCCAACTAGCTAATAACTCCTAGACCAAACCAGTTACCTCCACCATAAACAATATGGATTTACAATTAGATGATGACTAGTCAACTCCATTAGTCTTCCTAATCTACTTTATGTAACCTCCAAGATCTTGCTGAAATTATTAGTTCCCAATCTTCAACAATTGTCTCTTCTAAGTGGATTACCAAGAATAACCAATTCTTGTACTCTTCTTGTGCTAGTAGTCCAACGTCTTTCAATCTTCAGCAGCCTCTAAAGTTCAGTTGAGAAAGTTGTAACGCCCCGAATTCTCTAGCAACCCGGAACGTTACCAAACGTGAATTGATTAATAAAGTGCTTGAAGCAAATAAATTTAAAAATAACAAGAAATTCAGTAAAATTGAACAACATTAACAAAAGGTAAATTAAATTAAATAACATATGCGGAACAATTTGGAATCATATCTTTTATCAAACATTAATTAAAGTAGTTCTAACAAATAATAAAAATAGGACTAATTGAAAGTTATGACGTGACTCACAATTGAGTCTAAATTTAAAAATAATAATAATCAACTGTTAATAAATATTCTAGTGTTTCTAAAAATTAAAGTACTTCATGATGTAGATCCATTGGTCCAATATGCTTCCATCCACTGCCGTCCAGCATACTAATTTCTACCTAAAAATTGTAAATAGAGAGGGATGAGTATAACGAATTATACTCAATGAGATGCTTGCTACTCCACATTCAAATCAAACGTGAAATTATGCATAAATTCTCTTACCAACATAACATGAGAATTATCACACCATAACAAATGATAATTCAAGCAAGCGCTGCAAATAACGTGAAGGCTAAATTGTGCCTTAAACTGTATCATGATTTCTCCCAAAGGAGCTCTGAACTGAAGTAATTAAATCCATACATAACAACGTATTTGAAAGATGTGGACAAACCACTAATAGCACTAAGCATCTCACATTACGTAATGAATCTTGTATTATAATATGCACTTGGAAAGCAAATTGTGGGAACTTGTTTCCTAAGATTTTTTCTCTTGGTTGCTTGTGAAATTGAATAAAATATAGTAGACTGCTTTGGGAATAAAGCCTTAGTAATATAGAGGAAAATTTAGAGAGGAAGAGAATAAAGACATACAGAAGCAGTCTGCAGAAATAGGACTTAATTACTGAATGCTTAAGGTCCGATTTATGTCATATATATACTAAAATATGGGACAGGGACTGCAGGGTAGTAGTCACGTTAGGATTTATTGCGGCAGTAGAGTTCAACCCAGGTTTAACTTCTCAATTCCCAGCTGCATTCTTCCCGGAATTTGGAATGGTCTTCGATTTTGATGAATTTGATTGTTTATTGGTTTTGATAAGTTCTAAATCAGCAACTATTAAAATAAAGAGACTTCATCCTTTGCACACGTGAACATTAGTATAAATTGAGTTTCCTAATAGAATTAAATAACTAATATTTTATGCATGGTAATTAAATATTAACCATAAACTCAATTAATTAGGTAATATACTACATAAATATTATGAGGAGTTTGTTAGGAACTGAAGTAATTAATGGTGTGCACAGGTAGTATAAACTTGCTACGGCAGAAGAGTTCAATTAATGTTTTAAGTTCTCAAATTTCCGTGCTCACATCCCAGAAATTGGACTAAAATCCTATTTATTAATCTAATTGGAGATTTCTAATTAAGATTGGTAAGTTAAATAATCAACTACAATTATCACTGTACATCTTGTGCACACGTGAAAAGGTTAGATAAATTGGATCTCTAAATTGCATGAGTAGACATATTTTATTCTAATAAAACAACTTAAATAGATAAATAATTACTCTCTTGTCTTCGATTAAATCAAAATGAATGGAAGAGTGTTTCAAATGAAATAACTTAACTAGTTTAATTAATTGGAGTCCTAATTATTCTAACACTAAAATTACTAGGAAACTTCATCATAATCAGAATCCTACATGATTAAGAACAATAGTTTCTAACATAATTAAAGTAGATTAGCATTAAAAAGGAATTTAATAGTTTCCAGAAAATTAGTATGATTACGTTTTATTCAATTATCTTTAAATTTCATAATTATCAATACTTAACATTTATTATTCCTAGTGGCCGAGAATTGTAAACTGTAGGCATAGTAATTAAATTAGAATTTCATTTATACCTTGATTCTTCCATTGATTCCATCTTAATTCAACTTTTCCAAAATATCATTTTCTTAATCCTAATATATATGATTAATTATTATCTATCAAAGGAGTCCAATATTGATATAGTAATTTAGTCCATATTGATAACTAATATTATTAACTAAGTAGTTTTCTTAATTGGCTATAACTCAAGTTTAACGAGTCCAAATTGAATTTTTCTTGAGTCCATAATTCGTCATTTATTACGAGCTTCAAAATGAGCCCAATATTGATAGGGTAATTCTAACTCCTTCAATAATTAACTATCTGGCCTATTTAATAAAGGTATAAAATCTGAAACTTATTTTCACTTTGGTCCCTCAACTATAAAGATATTCACATAGATCCAAATTAACTATAGAGATAACCAATTAACTTGTATAAGGACTTACCTGAACATTGCATTCCTATTAAATAAATTAATGCTAAGTAAAAATTCGGGATTTTACAAAAGTACTTTACTAATGGTATTTAAGAAGCTGGTGTTTTAGATTCAATGGATTCAATGTTTTTCCCCAATATGTGGTTGTATAATCTCAAGAATAGGTGGATTGAATCAATACATGAACAAGCTCTTGGATCTTTAAAGAATGTTATGAATGTGTTATAGAGAAGAAGTACAATGAACAACCACACCAGATTTCGTGCTAGGCATCAAGTATTTAAAGTTGAGGACAATTAGGTAGTTTGGGCCACGTAAAACTTTTCAAAAATGTGAACTAGTGTTCTTCATATATAAGTATCGTTCGAGCGAGAGACGAGCTACAGATGAGCTATGGGGTTTCTGTTTTTGACTCTCGAGCAATGTCCAAGGGATAGGTAAGTGAAATTGCAACGTCTCTTTTTTCCTTATACCGATCTCGAACTGTAACTTACCTAATTCAACTATACAATATTGGAACTAACTCCTTGACTTTTTACAACACATATATTTAAGTCATTTTGTTCACAGAATTGTCAATTATATAAAATCTGATAAACTCCCCCTTTGGTATTTCGTTACAAAACTATACAATTAAAGTCAAGATAGTAAAACAAAAATCTAATATACCCAAACTCTATTTCTGCATTCCTTGTTAAACCTATTTTCTGAAATCAAAAACTCAAATACCAAGTGTAAAAGTACATGATACAGAAAATATAGAAATATAGGCACATAATCATTGATAAGCATGCTAGAATGAGAAGTAATATTAATATCAATCAAAACACCAACTGAATTATTAATATTACAAAACGTCAAAAACTTTAACAGCTATGCACCATGATATGGAATGTAATGAAACTAATCAATCTTCACCTTACTGTAAACTCTAATCAATCAGTCATTTTGCTCCCCCCATATCTTCTCAAGATATAAATATATAACGATATGGGTGATATAGTCTCTCCTTCTATCGAAATAATCACTCACTTTCCTTTTTGTCACAAATAACGAAGGGATCAATAAAAAAATAAAAAAATAAATTAACATCAATATATAATAACTCAAAATATGCACATGATAGCATGCACAAGCATAATCAATGATCAGCAAACCTGCCCATATACTCAATTCAAGTTAACATTGAGTAAATTAGATAAGTGGCTCATGTATATAAAGTGTCACTAATCCTTTATAAGCAGGATTTCAAACCTTGATTTTGTGAGAATGGACATGCTAGACATTACTGCCAATAAGTTTATTCTTCTACTTATGAAAGTCAAACCATTTAAAGTACATTAAGACCTTTAAATAAAAGTTCATTTTGTATGAATATTTTCTTATCTCCCTTGACTTTGAGCACACATAAATTTTTTATACTTTTCAATATTTTTTAAGCTCATCATATTTTTTACATCTTAAATTCAGGTCCTTCTCCATTAAGTGATTAAGATGATCCCTGTGGCAAGCTTTAGGTCAGTTAATCTACGTCGGTTGACCATAGGCACCAAATTATGATAATCCCCGCAAGCTTAATTGCTCTAGTCAAATAGGCTCCAAAAGAACGTAAAACATTGAGCATTTGTTATAGGGAATAAACTTGAACTTAGGTCTAATAAATAAGGTCAATTCATGTTCAAAATCACATTATTAACATGTGACTGCCATCTCGAATCTCTTACACACGATTGTGTGCGATGCAAGTGGTACATGAAGACACCTATACTAAGTACACCGTAATAACCTAATCAAGCAGTGGGAACTATGATATAGCTCATCAATTAAATCCATACTTGATCACAACAGCAAAAATTCAAGTATATTATATATCATGATGTAAAAACAATTTCCATTCCTTTTTTTTTTTTGTATTTTTCAATCTTCCTACTATTTTGTTGTTTATTTTTAAAACATGAATGCACCAATTGCACAAAAAAATATCAAACACAAAAAAAAAAAAAAAAAATGTGCATAAGACTTCTACCTAGAAAATAAATAAACAAGTGTGATACATACATAAATCAATGACGCATAATGATTAAGTACAAGCATGTACCAGAAGTACCTAATCAGTTAGGTATGCAAACGCTCTAACCGTTAAGAGCACCATGATAAATTTTAAGATTATTCAAATCACTTTTTCCACCAAACATGCTTAGTGATAGAAATTTTCCCACTCATATGTGTCATTAAATTGGTCAATTGACTCACCATTAGTAAGCAAGTCAATCTACCCAACAGACTCCTGATTCTTGTTTTTGTTGAAGTTCATGTTTCTATTTAAGTTCAACAATTTATGATACCTAGGTCTTATGTGTCCTAACTCTCCATAATGAAAACGTGTAGGGATAAACTTAGAACAAAAGTTATGTGATCGCTGATTTTCATTACTAGGTTGGCAAGTCCTACACTGTCTAGTAGGCCTCTGTCCTACAATTCCCCTATTCTTAGGTTCAGGGTTAGGCACACGTTTAAGCTGGTTAGTAGTAAGGACAAACTTGGTCTTGAACGTATTAGCAACATTATGATATTTTTTTTTTATATCTTAGACCTCCCTTATTACCAGTAGACTTGTCCATTCCTAGGATGTTATCTAGCTTATAGAACCACTAGAAAAGCCAAGAAGTTGAGACTTGGAAATCTCTAGTTTCACTCATAAGATTCTTTATCTGGATTTCTAAAGTTTCATTTTCAATGGTTAGCTCACTAACCCTTCTAGAGGTCTTCTCAAACTCATTTGTAAGATTTTTAACTTGAGTCTCTAAAGATTCGTTCATGAATTTCAACTCACTCAGAGTTGAGGTAGATTCTTGAAGGTAAGCTAGCAATTTCTCTTTCTCCAACTTGAGTTCCTTGAACTTCGTACCTAAGGCTTTATTCATAGTTAGAATCTTAGTGTTCTCCTAATAGATTCTATCACAAGCCTCATGAATGTCTTCCTCATTATCAGAATCTTCGTTTGATTTCTCATCACTATCTATGTTCTCAACTCTATTATTTTCCCTATCAAATCTACTCCTAATCCTAGCAGTGAAGGCAATGTATCTCCCACTTTCCTCACTTGCGAATTTCTCACTCTGATTGCCCAAGCTAGACTCGTCATTAGTGAAAGTAGCATTCATTGCTTTATTTGGATTTCTCTTACTGCTAGGGCACTCACTCCTAGTATGGCCAAAACCGTGACAAGTATGACATCTCACAGAATTAGAACTTTTCCTAGATTCATTATGGCCACTGCTATACTTTTCTTAAGGTTTCTTTTCATTCTTAAATATTTTTTGAAATTGTTTAGCAGAGTATGCTAACTCATATTTATCATGAGAATCTGAATCTAAAGACTCTCTAAGACTTTCCTTATAGTGTTTAAGGCCAAAGACTTATCGTTTGTGGGTTTAGTTAACGTTAGTTTATAAATGTGGAGAGATCCAACCAACTCTTCCACCTTAATAGAGTCTATATCCTTACTCTTTTCAATAGTCGTGATTTTAGGCCTAAATCATCTAGGTAAGGATCTAAGGATTTTTCTGACTATCTTAGGCTACATAATTCTCGAACCTAACTTGAAGCTAGAATTAACTATGACATTTAGGCTCACATAGAATTTACCAAAGGTCTCATCCCCCTTTCATCTGAATCTCTTCAAACCTAGTAGTCAGTTTTTGCAATTTAGAGTGCTTAATAACTTATGTTCTCTTATATGTGGTCTATAAAATATCTTAAATCTCTTTAGCTACCTTACACATGGACACTTGTCTAAACTCTTTAGGGAACACATCCATAAACAACGCGTGCAAAGCTTTGCTGTTCCAATTACATTAATCTAGGTTTGTTTTAGTCCAATTTGCAATCGGAGTAGGGATTATTACATTAGCAACCGTAGAACTAGGGATAGCCCAACCATTAACAACATTAAACTAAATGCCTTCATTCATAGATTTTAAAAAGGTTCTCATTCTAACCTTCCAGCAAGCATAATTACTGCCATCAAAATAAAGAGGGACAGATAATGAACTACTTATCTAGAAATTTGAGGCTAGGAACTGAATTAAGGCTCTAATATCACTTGAAAAGTTTCCTAGAAAGATCTAGACTACCTATTTAGTTTTACCTTACATGTGGAATTAACATAATTAAAAAGTAATAAGTCACTTTTAATTGTTTCTAGATGGTTAATCTAACAGTCCAATTATTCTAAGTTGAATTGTCCTAGTTTGTAATAAGAAAATAGTAAATAAAACCAGATATGTTGCCGGAGAAACCCAAATTGATAAAAACTCCGGAACAATCCAGTTACTTTCACTATATACAATATGAATTTACAGTTAGATGATGCCTTGTTAACTCCACTAGACTTCCTGATCTACTTCATGTAACCTCCAAGATCCTGCTAAAACCACTAGCTCTCAATCTCCAACAATTGTCTCTTCCAAGTGGATCACCAAGAATGACCAATTTTTCTCTTTCTGCACTTGTAGTTTATCTTCTTTCAATTTTCAGTAGCCTCTGAAGTTCAATTAAGAAAGAACCATCCAAAGGTAAGGACAGTTAGGTAGTTTGGGCCATGTAATTGTTGTTCGAGCGAGGAAATGGTGACAAGTGAGCGACAGCCTATCGCTTGAGTGAAAGACGGGGACAAGCGAACGATGGGTTTCTATCTTTGTCGTTGGAGCAATGTCCAGGCAATAGTTTAGCAAAATTAAGGCGTCTCATATTTTTCTTAATCCGAACTCGAACCCTAACTTACCTAACGTCAACTATACAATATTGTAACTAACTCCTTGACTTTTATAACATATTTATTTTAGTCATTGTGTTCATAGAATTGCCAATTATATAAAACCTAACATAATTAAAAAAAATTTAAATTTCAAATTGATTTTGTGAATTGTTTTTATTTCCAATTTTAATGATTGGATTAATAAGCTACTAATTCATTAATTTCATGAACAATAATTATGTAAAGATGCAAATTATTTGTTTAGACAATGTCGGTAAAGTCGGTAACCAAAATAAAACGTAGAGATATGTAAGCGAATTATTGGGGTTGTTATATGAATTCTTATAATATTATTGCATTTAACTAAGATTGATTCACATAAAAATATAGAATTGAATTAGTTAAATAGACTCAATGAGAACTTGAGCTAGGTAAATTGAATACAATAAAAGATCAATTGTATAAAACTTGGTGATTGAAATTAAGAGAATAACTATGGTTAACTCGTGGATCCTAGCACACATCATATACAAAAGGTTACTTTTGTTGTTTAATTTATTTAAAATAAAAAATCACAAAAATAAGACAAATAAATTCTCTATTTGTTTTCAATCAAATTCAAGTTAGAAATAATTGAATCAATTATTAGATAGTAGTTCTCGTGGAAACGATATCCAGACTCATAGATCCACTTTATTACTTGTTACAATCTGTACACTTGCAGGATATAAAAATTGACAACAACTATCAAGAAGGTACTGCCTCTTATACAAGTACAAGGTTATGAATGTGATGTTTAGGATGGAGACTACAAGCTATGTGAATGTAACTAGTTCAAAGGGATTTCAGACGAAGATTAGTAGACTTTTGATTTTGATAGAGATTACATGACTTTGCATTAATGATACGTTTTGTTCTTCTCAATGTTTTTCAAATGATAATCCAGAGTTGTAAATCTATAAATAAACCAAGATTTCCAAGAATACGATACCATAATATGATGAGTACTGCTATCTTTAACCAGTTTTACAAACAACAATTTAGGTGGTAGTGGGTCATTGCCACATTCTCCATTGAAGTTGGGATACATTTTAATTCATTGAAGAATGTGATAGTGATCCTACTGTCACATAGACTATTATTTTTAAGCATCACTTACAAATAATATTATTTATACTACAATGTACAAAACTTGACCTAAGTAATTAATACAACCTCCAAATTATTCCTTTTTAGGAATTTGCTTTCCTATATTACAAATAAATTGGTGGTCAATTAATATTTTGGTGAACTAAACGATGAGCTTTTGTGGGCATTCAATTCAACTTATGGTTTATAAATTTATTTATTTAAATATTCACTCTTGGAAATATGAAGGATGTGAGTTTGAGAAATTTTAAATAATAAAGTTGCATTTAATTTAAAACTTTGGTATTAAAAAGTATGAAGTATTCATTTATACTTGATTAGGTAAATGAACTTGTGGGTCAATATCAATCTTGTCTTAGGAGTACATTCAGAAGAATGATAGTAGGATTTTCGAAGCCCGCCCTCTATATGAAAGGGACATTTTAGTTGCAAGAAATTAAATTAAATACTCATTTTAAATTGTTGTCAAAGAACTCTAGTTAGGGTTTGATTCGTTCAAATTGTTGTTCAAGATCTCCATTCAGGATATGCCTCCTTAATTAGTATGTACTTTTCCGATGTTATTCCAAATTAACCTGTGATTTTATGTACATATAATTAATAAACATGATGACTCCATTAAAGAGAGCACTAAGGATATATCGAGTCTCTTGTTTATCTCATAGCATAGATAAAGTTGGGACCTATAATTCGAGTCAAATTGATTTTCTACTCATCTTCAACTCAAATCATTCAGATATTAAACTACAAATATTGTGGAAAAAAATCGAACTCCAAAAACTTAGCTCAAATCCATCTCAAGATTCTATCATGAGTGAAACTTCAAGGCCTTCTAGGGACCTTCCCATCCATAAGCTACTTTAAGTTTTGTAAAATGATCTGGCCACCCGCCTCTTCGATACAACTACTTACACATAATTGTACAATACTACTTAATCGAATTTATAATCTTCAATTGAACAATAAGATTTTTTCTAACCAATATCTTGAACAAACTTCTACTTAGAGCACTAGTTGGAACAAGCACTTTTCTAAATCCAACATGTGTACACACGAAGAAGGACCACTAGTCGATATATCTCCTTATTAACTATAACTTATTAATCATTTAGAACTTTTTTCATGAATAAATTAATGGAGATTTAACTCGAAGTTTTTTCGTGCCACTGTCTATCCATTCATTTCCATTTCTTCAACAGGCAATTGATGTTTCACATTCATTATTCAGTTTTCAACATTTACAAACAGCATTCATGGGGTTTCAATTCTCCATTGATTGGAAGGTAACAGTAGCAATATTTTGATGAAAATTTGGCTATATGTATAGATGGGTTTTGGTCCTGAAGCTCAACCACCCAAAATACAAGATACACCATCAAATTAGAGTGTTGAGAGCTTGGAAATGTGATTACCTGAAAGATGGAGAACGTTTGAAACAATATAAATGGCTGGAGATAAGAATTCGATTCATGGAATTTTCAATTTTTGGATCCAATTTGCTTCCGCGTAATTCTTTAGGATCAATTTTTCGTCTAACATTTGGTATCAGAGTATAATCTAACTTCTATCTTGATGTTTATAGAGTAATATGCAAAAATTTGTCTTCTCTGACCGAATTTTATTGTTGAAAATAAATTCGACTTTCTCCATGATATCACTTTTCTAAACTCTGTGTGTTTTCAAACTTAAGTTTTGATGGAGATAAAGTTGAATTTGAGGCTGGTTCTGACCGGGTTGATTGCAACCCATCTAGAGGTTGAAGAAGACTTCCTCAGTTCTGTAGGTTCTAATATGTAATCCCATGCCAACCGTTATTGGTCTTGAGCCCATTTAAAAAAAAAAAAAATCATAACCATTTTAATTGGGCCATATTTGTAAGGGCTTTTGAAAATGTTAAATGGGTCGTTCCCCTTGAGTCAAATGTTGGGCCTACTTGATTATCATATCCAATTATTTGTTGGACCACAATCCATATTATTTTCATAATGTACGTTTTACTCATGCAATTATAAATTGGGCTATAACATACACTATTCGTTGGTCAAACTTATAGAATTCAAACATGCACTTTTATTTATGGGCCAATTGTGCAGTTTAATTCTTAGGCATTGATTTTAATTTTGCATATGATAATTATTTCTGGAATAATGTATGCAATTTTAGGATGTATTAAAATGTGAATTATGCTCATATTTAGTTTGCATGAGTTAATTATGTTTAAATTATTTTATGCAATTTTGTAATGTCTATGAGAATATTTTGTGCATAATCATAACATGTCGGTTTTAATTATGCTATTTAAATTATTTTCATATTAAATTGATTGTTTATGCATTAAAGAATAATGTCTAGTGATTAGTATAATTTTATTTATTTAAGAATTAGCTACAAAATCTTTAATTAAATGAAATTATATATTAAGATTGGAATCACATAAGGATTAAAGACGTTAGATTGTAACTAGTTATACTTAATATAATGAATTTTATCTCATAGGAATTTTTGTTATATTTATATAATTAATTAGAATAAAATATTAAATTATCTAATAATTTACCCACAAGAATTATGAATAAGTATATAATTTGATAGTTTTATTATAAACATTCTTTGGAATAGAATATCAAATTGTTTTCATAATAAACAAATTATGAATTAATTGCATAATTTGATAATTTTGTCATAAGGAATAATTGAATTAAAAATTTAGCCCACAAGCAATTTTTATGTCATTATATTCAATTTCAGCATGATTTACATTGGTAAAACATACAATCTATTCAATTTAGCCTCAATTTAACATAAGAATTTTAATACTATGCAACTTTACAACCTGCCGATTTCTCTAATATTCATTGTGATATTCCTGAATTAAAGGGTGACAACTATAAAGTATAGAAAAAGAGAATTCTTCTCCATTTAGGATGGATGGATATTGCTTATGCTATGAGGAAAGACGAACTACCTAAAATCACCAAACTAGCACTGCTGCAGTCATCGCGCTTTATGAAAAATGGGAGCGATCTAATCACTTCAACGTGATGTTCATGAAAACTAAAATTTATGTTGATATACGTTGTTCCATCGATTAGCATGACTAGATTCGGGACTTGATAAAGGCCATAGATGACCAATTCGTCACTTCAGATAAGGCACTGGTAAGCATCCTTATAATGAAGTTTTCATCCTTAAGACTCACCAATGTGAAAGGTGAGCGCAAGCACATCATGCAAATGAGAGACATTACGGCTCAACTTAAGAAACTTGAGATTGAGATGTCTGAATCCTTTATTGTGCACTGCTTCTTGAATAGTCTCCTACAAGAGTACGGACCTTTCAAAATCTCATATAACACACATAAAAATTAATGGTCAATTAATGAATTAATGACTGTGTATTCAAGAAGAAGGGAGACCAATAATGGAACAAGGTGAAAGTGCAATACTGACTACAACCAGTGGGAAGAGGAAGACTCAAGCCAATCAGAAAGGGAAAGGTAAAATCCCAACCCAAGTTGATATTAAGAAAGAGGCCAAGTGTTACTTCTGTAAAGAGAAACGACACGTGAAGAAAGATTACACCAAATTCAAGAAATGGCTTGAGGATAAAGGTAATCCAACCTCATTTGTCTGTTATGAATCTAATATAGTTAATGTAAATATTAACACCTGGTAGATTAACACTGGGTTTACAACCCATGTTGCAAACTCTTTGCAGGGTATGCAAAACCTAAGGAAGTCGGTGAAAAGTGTGCAAAATATCGTATCCTGAAGAAAGATTGGCTCACGTGTGGAGGCTATAGGAACATGCAATTTAACTTTAAGTAGTCATTTTGTTTTGAAATTATATAGGACCTTTTATGTTCTAAGTTTTTCACAATACTTGATTTCCGTTTCTAGACTTGTACCCTTGGAATATTCCTTTAATTTTTCAAACATGTCATTTAGTTTATTATATAATTCTAGCTGTGTTGGGAATGGTACTTTTTCTGATGGTCTTTATTGTATTAATTTACAAAATAATATTATTTATAGTTCAACGCATGTTCATATTGGCATTAAACGGTGTAATATCAACGAAGACTCATCCTTGTTGTGGCGTAAAAAATTAGGATATATCTCTATAGATAGAATCGAAAGATTAGTGAATGATGTGATACTTAGTACTCTAAATTTAACTGATTTTGACATATGTATGGATTGCATTAAGGGAAAGCTGACCAGCAAGTCCAAGAAAGGTATCAGTAGGAGTTCGGACATATTAAAAATCATACATACTGATAAATGTAGTCCAGATAGGATTTACATGGTCAGAAATACTTTTTCATCTTTATTGATGATTACTTGCAATATATATCTCTTGCTTCATAATAAGAACAAAGTATTATATGCCTTCAAAACCTTTAAGGTTGAAGTAGAGAAATAATATGAGAAGTAGATTAAGATCGTAAGGTCAGATAGAGGTGGAGAATATTATGGTAAATACACACAAGATAGACAAGCGCCTGGTCCATTCAATAAGTTTCTTCAAATGTATGGAATAGTTGCCCAATACACCATGCTTGGTTTACTAGACCAGAATGATGTAGTAGAAAGGAGAAATAGAACATTATTGGACATGGTGCTAAGTATGCTTAGTAGCTCCAATCTTCCTAAATTCTTGTGGACTGAAGCACTTAAGGCGGCAGTGGATATGTTAAAATTGAGTTCCAACTAAGGCTATCCCAAATACACCATTTGAATTATTGAAAGGTTGGAAACCAAGTTTGCGACATATGCATGTTTGGGGATGTCCGTTTGAAGTGAGGATCTTTAACCCACAAGAAAAGAAGTTGGACAACATGACTATTAGTGGGTAGTTCATTGCATATGCTGAAAGGTCTAAAGGACACAGATTTTACTGTACATCTCACAGCACTATGATGGTGAAATCAAGAAATGTTAAGTTTCTTGAGAATGATTCGATTAATAGGAGCGATCTAACCAAGAACAAAGTTCTTGAGCATGATCATTTGGAATCTCAACCTCCCATCTCAAATGACAAATTGATTATAGTTCACAACATCCTCAAGTATAAACAGGTGCCGAACAACCAATCATTGAAATTTCACAAGCTACTGACAATGTTCAAGTAGATCAGGTAATTCAGAAATTGCCAAAACCTCTACAACAAATAGTTTAACCTTGAGCTTATCAGGAAGATGATGGTACAACGTTAAGAATATCTACTAGAACCAAAAGGATAACAATTCCTAGTGATTATGAAGTGTATCTACTAGAACTTGACCATAATCCCGAATCATTTTCATAGGCCATGAGTTGTAAAATGTCAAAATTATGATATAGTGCCATAAAGGAAGAGATGAGTTCCATGAAGAGCAATGAAGTCTAGAATCTTGTTGAGTTGCCTAGTGGTGCCAAAGCTATTGACTGTAAATGGATCTTTAAGACTAAGAATGACTCATTAGGCAATATTGAGAGATACAAGGCAAGACTTGTCACTATGGAATTCACTCTAAAGGAGGAAATCGATTACATAGAGACCTTCTCTCCAGTATTTAAGAAAGATTCTCTACGTATTATTTTGGCACTGGTAGCCCAATTTGACCTTGAGTTACAACAAATGGATGCAAAAAACATTGAGATTTAAAGGTGGAGGTTTATACGAAACAACCTACATGATTTTTCTCTAATGATGTGAGCACTTGGTATGTAAGCTTAAGAAGTCTATATACGGTCTGAAACAAGCATCCTATCAATGGTATTTAAAATTCCATGGAGTAATTTCTTCATTTAGATTTGTTGAAAATCACATAGATCAATGTATATATCAGAAGGTTAGTGGGAGTAAGATCTTTTTTTCTTGTTTTATACGTAGATGATATTTTACTTGCAACCAATGATAAAGGTTTGTTGCATGAGGTAAAACAATTTCTCTTCAAACATTTCGATATGAATGATATGGATGAGGCATCTTATGTCATTGGCATTAAGATTCATAAAGACAGATTACGAGGTATTTTGGATTTGTCTCAAGAAACATATATCAACAAAGTTTTATAGAGATTCTGGATGAATGATTGTTCACTAAGTGTAGCTCCCATTGTAAGGGTGATAGGTTCAATTTGAGCCGATGCCCAAAAAATGATCTAGAAAGGGAACAAATGAAGAACATTTCATATGCTTCTGTTGTCGAAAGTCAGATGTATGCTTAAGTCTGCACAAGACCTGACATCGCATTCGCTATAGAAATGTTAGGACGATATCAAAGTAATCCAGATATGGACCACTGGAGAGTATCAAAGAAAGTAATGCAGTACCTTCAAGGAACCAAAAAATTACATGCTTATGTATAAATGGACAGATAATCTGAAAGTGAATGGATACTCAGATTCAGAGTTTGCTGGATGTGTTGATTTACGTAAATCAACACCAGGGTATATTTTTATGATGGCTGGTGAAGCTATATCATGGAGGAATACCATATTTCCACTATGGAAGCCGAGTTCGTTTCTTATTTTGGGGCTACTTTGCATGGTGTATGTATCAAGAGTTTCGTATCTGGTCTTAGAATTATGGATTCTATTTCTAGGCCATTAATAATTTACTGTGATAATTTAGCTGCTATCTTTATGGCTAAGAATAGCAAAAGTAGTATTCAAACTAAATATATCGATATTAAGTATTTAGCCATAAGGGAACGTATTAAAAAAAAGAAAGTGGTCATTGAGCACGTAAGCACTAAATTAATGATCGCTGATCCTTTGACTAAAGGCATGCCACATTAAGATTCAAGGATCATGTAGAGAAAATGGGACTTAGTTCCAATATGTAATGGTATATACATATTTTGTACAAAGCTCTTATTTGCTGTGATATTTTCTCATATTAATGCGCGTTTTTATTTATTTGAGAGATTATATCTTTGTAGGACCAAGAATAAGACGTATGGTCTTTTCATTAAGTATTGTTACCATATACAGAAAAATTCTTGGGAAACTAAATGCATCATAATACATAGAAGATGATACTCATTATTAGAGAACTCATTGCCATGATTCATATGTTTGTTTATTAAGAAAGACAATTGATGGGATTAAGTTGAAACATTGGGTTGAATGCATGGACCAAGTAGGAGAATGTAACTGTCCATCTATCCATTCCCATTTCTTCAACAGACAAGTGATGGTCCACATTCATTATTCAGTTTTCAACATTTACAAACAACATTCATGGGGTTTCAATTCTCCATTGATTGGAAGATAACAATAGCCATAATTTGATGGAAATTTGGCTATATATATAGATGGATTTTGTTCCCCAAGCTCAACCAGCCAAAACACAAGACACACTATCAAATTAGAGTGTTGAGAGCTTGAAAATGCCATTACCAGAAAGAAAGAGAGCGTTTGGAACAATATAAATGGCTGGAGGTATGAATTCGATTCGTGGAATTTTTAGTTTTTCGATCCAATTTGCTTTCACATAATCTTTTAGGATCGATTTTCAGTCTAACATTTCCTTGGTAAATTATGGATTCAAACCATGCCAAATACTAATTATAAAATTTAATCAAAGCATATAATGAGTTTGTAAAGTTAATCTAAGCATCCCTATAAATCTATAAAACATAGTGACTTTATTTGGAAAATATATACTAGTAGCATCAAATTCTTTTACCAACCTTTTGTGCACTTTTGGACCACTCTTTTATTACACTTTACATTTTTGGGAAAATAGTTTTCACTGTCCACGCTACTAATAATTTATTTTTTCTATCCTACTTAGATGGACACTCATCGATTGTTTGTAAAGAGATCAATAATATCTTTGTACAACTCTTAATTAGAGTTGAAGATGTTGAATTAATTTTTGGAAGTATCTCAACCAATGTTTACATTGTTCAACGTAAAGAAATAAAACCAACTACGGGAATGAAGAACGACCTTTAAATGATCTTCAAACATTTTTGTATTCATACTTAAATGTATGATTAGTATTTTAGATAATGAAACCCGCTAAAGTGGTGGTAAAAAGTTTAGCTAAAAAGAAATCGTACCGCAAATTATTTTCAATAATTTTGTTACTTATAACACCTAAAATATTTGTTCATACATAATTTATTAGAGCTAATTCTTGACTACAGTGGAAAAGATAACAATTGCCTAACGTTGGCTTGGTGTCACCACATCAACAATCGAATCGTATTTTTTTGACTTTCTAAAAGTAAAAAGATAGGATTTGCCCACGTGATAATGCCACTTCAGCAGGGGGATATTATATCTCCTCCCCATCGTGGACAGAAGATCATTTCTATACCATTTATATTTAATACATGATACAAAATTGCACGAATTATTATCATATTTCTCAAGAAAAAAAAAAGAAAAAAATGTCTATTTAATCAATTTTTATGAGAAGAGATAATTCTTTATATTATGACATCTCACCATAATTCTCTTGGGTTGTGTGCTCATATAGTATATTTTGCTATGATAAAATAATAACTTATAATAAATAAATTGTGGCTTTATTTATTTATGACACATATTTATATTGAGCATGCGAATTAAAGTGCCTACAACCTTGTAATGGAAGGTTGTAGTGTCGACTGATTTATTTTTCAAGTCTATGATTTGTCATTATCATAAAAATAGTTAAAGGTGACACTAGTACACTTGGAGTGTATTAAACTAATTACGTGTCGAGTTTAATTCTATAGCATGATTGTGCGAAGAATTAAATTCCACTTGACCATTGTGTATTTAATTTAAATCTCTTGACATGACTATGTATATTTTTTTCGTGATTTTATGGTTTTTTGATTTATCAAGGATGTGATCAATTTGATTGGTCAAATATCTCGATGAGTTGGGAACTTGAGAATGAATAGAATAGAGAACATGAGTTCAACAATAGGTAGAGTGACTAATTAAGTATTTTCTCTTGAATGATTAAAATCTCAACTCAGTGTTTAGCGATGACTAAACTTTGACATCTGTGATTAGTTCACAGGACCATTGAAATGGTACTTAAGATAGTGAGAATAATTATAAGGGTAAAAAGGTAATTTATGTTCATATCTAATTATCGAATCTCATACTAAGATAAAATATATATACGGCAGGTTCAAGGAAAGTATTATTGATTTATTAGCTTCTGTGATCTTATATATTCCAAGAGTGCAGTCTTTACCTTTAATGGAAAAAGCAAAAGCTAATCATTTGGGTCGACTAGACATTATCTAATTATTGGAACTTGGATCATATATGTCCGATTAGGTCCATGTGGTAGCTTTATGAAGTATCGAAACTTAATTACGATAATTATAATAATTTTGAGTTTAATTGTAATTATAATAAAGTTTTATACTTAGTTGTAATTACTATAAATGCTATAAACTTAATTATAATTATAATTAAAGTTCTAGGACTATACATGTAATTAAATGTAAAATAATTGGATTTGAATTTTAATTAAAACTCTTACTTGAATTTTAATTAGAACTCTTATTTAAATGTGGAATTATTATTATACAACGATTGTAGCTATTCTCTCTCTATAAATAGAGATTAGATGGAAACTAGGCATTCTATGAAATTGTACAGCAATCATAATACATAATTTCATAGTGTTCAAATTTAGAAGGAGAAAAAGAGAGAAAAAAATTATTTTCCTTACTTTATTTAGTTGTCCAGTTCAAAAATTAATTTATTGATTTAATTGAAAGAAGGTGCCCACTGACTGGTGTTGACTTTGGAAATACCATATAAGACTCGGAGGTTTGAAGCATCAAATTCTTGAAATTAAAAGTTGAAAGCTTGTAATCCAAAAAGTTAGAAGTTCGAGGTACTTTTGCTGATGCACTCCAACAAATTCAATGTCAAAATTCATTAAGAATCGTAACAAAATATATACATAAACTAAGTTAAGAGAATGTTTGTTGTTAGAATTAGAGTGTGACCGAATTTTATTTTGAAGATGATTGATTGTTGGAATTTTTTTTTTTTAAATCCTATTCGAAGTCTATTTTGAAAATTCTAGTTGAACTTCTATTTGGAAGTCTAATTGGGAGTCGAAATTTGTGTTGCACTTGAAGAAATCAAGATATCGACCAGGTAGGGCTTTTTGGCATAAATATGTTTGCCTAGCGCTTGAGCGCCCAAAGCAGTGAAACTAGCTCCCGCATGTCATAATCATCCAAGTCAGGTCCATTTTTCCATTTTGACGTGTTTTGAATATTACTTTCCATCTATAACTCTATTTAGGGCAAACATCCCCTATATATAACAATTTGGTATCAAAATTATTCGATATATTTTGGTTGTTCATAACAAACTGGTATTAGAGTTAAGGTCTTACTCCTAGGGAGATTTTATTTTTGGGATGGCAACCATGAAACATGATATTTCGCTTTTGGATCGCACCACAAAATTTTCATTGTGACAGGTAAAGATGAGAGCAATACTTCCTCAGATGGATTTGGACGATGCATTGTTAAAATTTAAAAAGATGCTTACAATTTGAAATCGGGAGAAGAAACAACATAGCGATTAGAATGCCCTATTATAAATCCATCTTCATCTTTCGAATAACATTCTTCAAGACATTTTGAAGGAGAAGGCCGTCATGGCATTATGATTAAGATTAGAGCAATTGTACATGAAGAAAAGTCTTAATAGCAAATTGCTCTTGGAGTAGGGCATTTATTCTCACCGTATAGCAGAAAGTAAATCTTTTGAAGACCATCTAGTTGTGTTGAAGAAAATTGTCCCTGATCTTGAAACTTTGGACGTTAAATTTGATGACAAAGATTTGGGTTTGATTTTATTGTGCTTGTTGTCCAATTCATATATGTCGTTTAGAGACACGATCCTATATAATGGTGATAATCTTACCATTGAAGATGTTTATGATGCTCTTTATTCCACGGAGAAGATGAAACATCTCATTTGAATTAAGGCTCATGGAAATGGTTCTATTGTTGATGGTCGTTTTGGAAGGGACAAATTAAAGTTTAACTTCACAAATAAAATTTGTACTTACTGCCAAAAGAATGGGCACTTGGTTAAGGATTGTTAAAAGTTACAGAATAAAGAAAAATTGGCTGCAACTAATCAGAATGGAAAGCAATTAGCTACTTCGAGTGAAGCTAGTATTGGAGAGACATTTCACAATGATGGAGATCTTTAGGGTATTTCTTATGGCTATTCAAAACTTGAAAAGGAATGGATTCTTGATACTACTTGCATTTTTTATGTGTGTCCCAATCTAGATTCATTTACAACATATGAAGAAGTTTCCAAATGTTTTGTCGTAACAGATAATAATACGCCTTGTCGAATAGCCGGTATAGGAAAGGTTAGAATTATGCTGATTGATGGAAGTTTAAAAACACTTGATGCAATGCGCATATTCTTGATTTGAAGAAAATTATTATCACCTTAAGTACTCTTAACTTGAAAGGGTACAAATTCATTGGTAAAGGTAAAGTCTTGAAAGTTTGTAAGGGTGCTTATATTGTATTACAAGGATAGAAAAAGTCCCGATTAAATGTCTTTCAAGATTCTACAAAATCTTTGAAGGTCAATCAGCATAAATTTGGAGCTCAAGTGGATTGTGAGTTTGGTTCAATATCGTCATAGTTTTGTTTGGGGTATACTTTGACCAATACACGTAAATTTGAAAGTTATGGATAGTTCCACTTTTCTGCTATTAACAGAGGTCCCACCTATTCAAATTTTCGAAACAGGCCCCTTTTTCAGAATATATCTCCAC
Source organism: Olea europaea var. sylvestris (assembly GCF_002742605.1). Classification (NCBI taxonomy): domain Eukaryota; kingdom Viridiplantae; phylum Streptophyta; class Magnoliopsida; order Lamiales; family Oleaceae; genus Olea; species Olea europaea. The sequence goes on along the minus strand of NC_036258.1, from coordinate 7,360,760 downwards.
ATTGGTACAAAGATGCCGATTCAATTAATTCAGCTTTGTTCGTAGTTTAAGGTGGTGATTTTAGCAAAGATCCTCTAGTTGAAGCATTTTGTGATGTTTCTGTTTCAGGACTTGTTTCAGCCTTATTTGGTGATTGTTAATCATGTTTGATTTTGTTGTTCATGATTTGAACCTTTGGTTTCCAAGGGTGTTCTTGGAATTTTGATCACTCGGGTTTCTGAGTTTGAACCCATTGGTTTTGTGGTAGAGGTGGAGAATATTTCCAAGAATATGTCACCAGAGAAGAATTTTTGAAATTTACTCATTGCAGTAGAATTCGTGTTAAGGTGGTATTTATTAGAATTAGGATGTGACTCAAATTCTATTTTGAAGATGATTGAGAATTTAATTAAAGTCGACACTAAGAAGCAATCTATTTGTTGGAATGCTTTTGGAATCTTATTCGAAGTCTATTTGGTAAATTCTAGTTGAAGTTAAATTTGAAAGCTCAATTGAGATTTAGAATATGTTGCACTTGAAGGGATCAAGATATTGATTTGAGAGGACTTTTTAGAGGTAATTATGCTTGTTTGGCGCTCAAGCGTCCAAAGCAGTGAATTTGGCACCTGTCTGGCACTAGCCCAACAATTGTGCACAATATTCATTCGGTGCATGTTCTTTTTCCGCATTTTGACGTGTTTTAGAGTTACTTTCCATCTGCAGCTCTACATTTAGACTTGAAATATCCCTTATATATTTTGTAGACAAATCAAAACATAAAATCATTTTAATTCTTTCTCCATATTTTAATGAAATCTTCATTCCCCTGCCAATTATTTTATTCTTGAGTTTGTAAACAACTATTTAATATTGTGTCATATTCTTTTCACGTCTATAATCACAACAAATTGGTAACGAAATTATTCAGTCTTTTCTTTGTTGTTCATGACATTTGGGTTTTATCACAAGGACTTAAGTGGTAGGAATTCTGTAATTTCGTTAATCTAGAAAAGATCTATCTCCTTTGGAAATCAAAACACTGCTTTCCTATATGATCTTGAATTAAAAACATTTTCTCTGTATATACATTTTTCTTAATTATTATCTTTCAAACCCTTGTCACCCTTTTTTCAATTTTTTAATCTTTATTTCTCAAGAACTGTCGCATTGTTATTTTTTATTTGGCTTTTTCTGATCAGTAATCAGTGATAATTTTTTTTTTTTCACAGGATCATTATCATTTATAAAGTTTATTTAGTTTCGAGGTTAAATGTTATTTTGATTTATAATGTTCAAATTATTGAAATCTATTTTTAAATATTATATATAAACGATTGCCATTTTGCTTAAAGAAAATAGTAAGAAATACTGCTAAATGCCAAAACATCAGTAAGCATAAAATTTTCAACTTGACATTCATGACGAAAGTGACCACTACAATCGACTTACGTCCGAAACTATCGATAGCTTTATCAAGAGATGCTTTTACAGCACGGTCACGCATTTTATTACTGAAACTCTACTGCTAGAACTTCCATATTTTGGAGAGAAATAAGAAAATTTCCCAACTCCTTTTGCCTTTTATTATGTCACCCTTTTTTCGTTTTTCAAATTTTCTCAAAAAACATTATTAACCTAGTAATCATTTACTAACAGATCATTTCTTAATCTTTATTTTTCAAGAATTGTTGCATCATCATCATTATTATTATTATTATTGACATTTGACTTTTTTTTATCAATAATTGATGATAATATAATTTGTCTCATTTTCACATGATTAATATCATTTACTAAGTTTATTTTAGCCCATGTTTGATCACCATTATCTTCACTCTTTTTTCTATATATATTTATTTTCAATCACATATTTACACAATAAAATATTCTACAAAAAAACAATAAAGTTCCTTTATTTTTTAACCACACATTTTCCAAAAAATACTATTCAAAACTCTTTAATTTCCCAAATAATAGTTGAAAAACACGAGGTTAATGTTACGAAGGTCAACAAAAAAGGCAGAGTCTTGATTATTTCTACGTGTTCTCTATTTTTCAAATATTAATATATGTTTTTATTCGTGTTTACTCTTTCACGATTTAGGAATTTTTTTTTATCGAATTGGTTTCTAAATGGTGTCAGCCCAATTAAGCTAGGCTAAAGCTTATTTACCCGGTGTGCACCGAAGGGTAGCAGCTGTAGATTCCTCCATTATAAAAAAAAATAATAATAATAATAGATAAAAAATTCAAATTTAAAGGAAGGTCACATGGAAGAACTACAAGTTTATGTACTTTATGGTTAATATTCACATTATTTTCCCAAGCACATTGTTAAAGGTGGTTTCGTATTATCTGATATGACATGCAATGAACAAATATTTCTCGTGCATCTATTTTTTGGCCTTGTTAATCGCACTGAGCCCAACGTATCATAATACATAATTGTTTACTAAAGAAAAGCTAAGAAAAATAGTTTCTGAGTCTTTATGGCTTACGAATATTTTTTCTTTATATATATATATATATACACTTCAAAAAAAAAAAAAAGTAAATTAATTTTTTAGTCAGCAATGGGCTAAGAAGTAGTGGTGCTTGCATGTGGCATAATAATCAAGAAAAGGGTAAAAGTCGTATTATCAAATCCAAGTGGTTACTTTGGTAAGTTATATTTAATTACAAATGTTTAGCAAATTAGATTTGACGGTTTTAATGTATAACTAATATATAGTACTATTGGTGTTTAGCATCAATTTACGTAAAAATTTGGAGTTATTAAACAAAATAAGTAATGATATTACTTTACTAATGGTGATAGTTATCATTTTAGGTGACATTGACCATAAAACTTATATTTCTACATTTAATTGAATATATCATTTTTTCCCTTCGTTAAAATGTGGAATGATGTTAAATTGCAATAATGTTAAATATATATATTTTTTAATGGTATAACATTGACTTTTTTACATCTTTATCTTGTGTGTGTGTTAATTTGTCGAGTTCAACATATTGAAAAGTCAAATAGATTATTATTAGGCTTGAAACCACATGTGTGGCTTATATTTTTTAAGCATGAAGAATAATAAATAAAGCCTCGACAATATATCTTGATTTCTTCGTTTGGTGCATACTTTTAACTTAGTGCGGACATGAAAGGAGCATCGTATGACATGTCTAATATGTTAAATTATAATTTTAGATGAAATGCTAGATACAAAAATTTATTTGTCTTCATGTTATACACGATAATCAACTTTCATATTAAGCACTTGTTTGATTCTCATTCTTCCAAAAATTCATTTTTTCAAAATTCATTTTCAACCACACATTCTTCAATAAAATAATATTACACGCAAATCCAAAATTTTTTCTTAATTTTTAACCACACATTCTCCATCCATCACTATTTAAAAATGCATTCTTTCACTTAAAATGGGAATCAAACAAGGGCTAAACATGTCTTAAAAAGCTAATATTTACACTTTTTAGTAGAGATTGAGCAATTTCAGAGTTATTCTGGATTTGGACATAACCCCTATTTAGTTTGGACAAAAATAAAATTTTTAGTAGATTTTTATAAAAATTAGTCAAATATATATAAGATTGAAAGGTTTATAAGTCTTACGGAGCCCTTGTTTGAGCCCAATTTTTTTCATCAAAACATATTCTTTAATAGTGATTTGACATCATTTCAACCACACTTTTTCAATAAAATAATATTAAATTTTTCTTTATTTTTTAACCACATATTTTCTATTATAACACTATTTCAAAATACATTTTTCTAGAAAAATGGGGCTCAAACAATCCAATGTGGGGTTGAGAATAAATTAGAAAAAAAGTCTCACGAATGTCAAAATACATGTGGATGGCTAGAAGAGTTAGAAAGTAAGGTTACATACTTGAAACTTCCAGGATAAAATTTTCTGACTATGAATATAAAAGGCGTGCTTGGTGTGGTTAAACCATATAGCCACTGTTTGGGCGCCCTCCTCCCAAAAACATAATTAAGAATCCGACCGTTATACAATCAACGAGAACCACTATGGCAACCATTTTTGACTGCTTTATCTACCGTCAATTAAAAATTTTGAGGGAAAGACCATGATACTCCTAACTTGTTACATTCAATATTCTCAAGCAAGGAAATTTTCATATTTCAAAATAGAAAAGGACAAACGTCAGATCCTTTTTTTTTTTTTTTTTAAATATTGTGCCTGGGTCAATTCAAGTATATAGTTACAACATTCATATTTTTAATTCAAATTTGAAATTAATTGCCCCAAAGATATGCATAATTTTTAGATGAGCGCACAAAGTGGACTTGTCACATAATTTGTTTGTTCAATATAATTCAACATACAAAACACGTCCAAAGTGTACTCCTAAAATTCTCAAGTAATGTTTCCTTTGACACAAAATTCCCAATTCTTTGAGTTCAATGTATTATGATTTCAAACTTAGTATTTTTTTTTCATGCATTTCAATAGATTTCAAACTTGGTTTTCAAGCAATTCAATAGATTTCATGTTTCATAAAATTTAGAGTCTCTAAGCATAATAAATGCCCACATTCACCCAATGAGTCAAACCCTAAATTTCTGCTTAATTAATTACCCAAGAACATGGTTCAGATCATTGTACCATTGTAATTGTTATTAAGGCATATTGTAATGCAACTCAACCAAAAACTGCAATAACTGAAAAATAAAATATGTTATGAATAGTCAATCTCGTGTGATCACATGAACCTATGAAAGAAAACCCTAATTGTTTTTTACTAAATTAATTTAAATAATCATATGGCATGTGCACTCTAACCTGAAAATAATTGTGAAAAATCTAAACTCGAAAGCAAATTTACATGAAATAAAATAATGGGAAATTTAAATCTGAATTCAGATATATAGTTGTAACTATAATTTCCATGTGTGACCTCAACATTCAATTTAAACTAAAAATATTATGCAGTTTAGTGGCCTTCAAGTAACTAGTTGTGACTTTTATTTCAAAATGAACACTCATAACGCTCAAATGTCCTAAATCCTTGTTACTTAATGTCTTTCATCCAACCATGGTACGACCTAAGTATTAGCGGTCATTTTAACATCAGCTATCTCCCAGTGCATGTATTCTTGGTGACCTCTTTCTAACCACGTAATCTATTTCATGTGTGACCTTCAATTGGCCTAACATATTTCTTGAGTCCATAGGATGCAATTACACACTTTTCATGTATCTTATTCGACTGTGACTCTTTTGTTTAGCTTTTTGTTTTCGAGTTATTATTCCTCTCCATTGGACGTTGGTCTAAATTCCATTTTATGACCTCAACTAAATATCATCTCACAGTGCATGCAATTTAGTGACCATCATTTAACTAGTTGTAAACAAAGGTATGCTTCCAGTATGAATACTCGAAATAGTTGTAACTGGTGAAGAACAAAGATGTTTGTGTGCTTATTTAACATTTATGGGTGCAGAGCTGATAGGCATATTCCATCGTATGTGAAGAAAATTGTGTCTATGTACAACCAAAATGGTGAAATTGATCAGATGGTTTCTTCCAAATGAAAATTTTGGGGAATGAAAGCTGGAAATAGCCTGCTTGTTCTTGTACATGAAACCTATAACTTGACATATTTGTTTAATGTCTAATATTTACGTGGTCATAAAATTTCCGTAGGGATTTTAGGCTTTTGTTTCTTCCTTCATCAGTATAAATAGTATGAAATCATCTGATTTTATTGGAGCAATAATCTCTAATTTTGCATGAGATATTGGGAAGAGATATGTATGTTAAATTTGATGCCTTTCTGCCCACGCATGCGAGCTTCCTTGATGAAGTGGATTTGATCTTTGCTCTTGTACATGCTATTCAAAGATTTTATTATATGCCGCTATTGAATTTCATTAATAGTTTATCATGCTTTGAGTTATGTATTGAATTAATTGGCGCTTGATGCTGTTCTGACATTAATTAATGAACATTGATTATTTGAAGTAACTCCAATTGATGTTAGGGGTAAAATTTTAAGGCTTACTTTTAACTGTTCTCAAGCAGGTTTATAAAACTATTTGAAAGCAGTTACTTTCTGTGTGACGACGAACTTTACAGTTTAGAGTTCTGTGCTCATAGATTCTTTGCAGACTAGTGAATAGTGAATTTAGATCCTGATGCCACCTATTGTAACTTTCGAGCCAAATGACTCTGACTTTGCCCGTCTCGAAGAAATTGTTCATTCCTGCTGAATTGCTGGTATAGCTTTTAGTAGAATACCGATATAACTGAAAGCAGGTGAGGACAAGAGTACCATGAGAACTTATGCCTCACATTGTTCTGTGAGCCTTGCAGAACTAGGATATGAAGATTGAAGAGTGTTGAAGTGTAAACCTTATCTGGCCAGATGCCGGGTCCCATACAATTGCATTTGGATAAATTTGCAGATTTTTATTTTTTTATTTTTATTTTTTAGGTATGTTTGGCTGTAGTGCCGGGTCATGCAGTGCCTGAAGGTTTCGGGCTGCCTGGCACGTTTTTGACACCTTTGGGACAGTGCCTACAATCCACTAGTTAAACACTGAAATTGAATGGAAGGTGCATCACAACATGAGGGAATGGGTTTTCTTCATTAGTAAGTAGAGATACAATTGGTGAACACCAGGGGCGGACTCAGCCGTTTTGGGTTGTGGGGTCAAAAATTTAATACATCGTATCTTTTGCTATGGTCGATCATTTCGTACACCATTAAGAAGCAAAAAACTAGGCCATGAATGCTTAGAAATGATATGAAGAATGCAATATTTCGTTTTTCATTTGGTATGTATTAAAGTGGGTCGAAAACGAGTTAAAACAACCATTTTTTGAAAAAAAAAAAAAACAAAAAAAGCCCAAAATTTTGTGGGGTCATCTGACCCCACATGACCCTATGTGGGTCCACCCCTGGTGAACACCCCATGTGTGTTTCTTTTCTTGGTAACAGTGTCAAACTAGGACATTTGCAGAGTTTGTCATAAAGGAGAGAAAATTCGAAACTCAAAAATTCCAATGGAAAAGGACACAAGTATAACTGTACTTTTCATGTCTTTTTTTGGTAAGCCACAATCTTCCATGTCACTATTGGCTCATAGAAGTGCAAATTTCAAAACGTACTTTGATGGAGCAAGTTGGTGAGTGTGAGCTGTGGTTTTGATGTCCATCTAGGTAATAAAGTATTTGGTTTCAATGAGAATGAAGTTTTCATTCTGTATCGTGAATTAATAACTACTTCCAATCTTCAAAATGTAGTTTTCTTGTTTACCGTCCCAATGCATTCCTTTCTCTCCTGGGTGTCGTCCCGCAGAGAAAGATCATAGGGTCCCTCCCAACCTATGGGTCCAAAATTACATTTTTTTTTTTTTAATCTTTGGTATATTTGTGTCTGTTGGTGATTCAAATCTAAATGGACACAACAAGATAAAGGTTTTATGCATGGTTGAATCAACAGCATGGGAACTCATATGGGTTGTCCCATGTATGGATTACTTTTCTATTCTCTCTTCCCCCCTTTTTTTCCCACCCTTTGAAAATGGAGAATAAGCATTCCGATTTTTATTGTTCATCCTCAATCAAGAAACTTGATTCATGCTAGATATAATTTTTTGTCATCCTCTCCCTTAGGGCTTGTTGAGCAGATTTTAGGTTTGATCTCTGCAGTTGATATCTGAACTAATTTAACATGGAGGGACTGGAAAATTGTGAACTAGGTTTTATCATAGGGATCACATAGAATGTTCCTTTAGGGTTGAGAATGTTGTAATTTAGAAATCTAGAAATTTGGGAAGAATTTCAAGCTATATGTTGTGAAGGTACAAGTAATAAAATTAGAACTGGGAAAGGAAAAGAAATGAAACTAAAAGTAAAAATGATATATGAAATATTGAATTGCTTCATCCAAAATGAAAGCTATTAGAAAGTAAACATAATTAGTTATTTACATTTCAAAGCTCCTATGTATAGACAGGGCCATAAATGGATGGTGCCAATACTTGGTATCTTTATCTACGTTGGTACTGTGTTGAATTGCCTTATTTAAAAATCTAAGTTGTTTAAAGAAGGGACATATTTATTTATTTAAAATTATCATATCAGTGCACTACCTTGCGCATTGAATTACTTTCATAACTGAAAAGGGATGAGATACCATATAGCTTTTTGATGAGGCAGTTCAATTTTAAACAAATAAAATCAAGAATTCAAACCATACAAGAAGATAACACTGAAGGGATTAACCTTTTTGTTTGGAAATTAGAATTTAGGAGAAATGGATAAAGTTGAGTAATAAAGATGAATGTTGTATGTTTTTGACTTAGAAGATGAAAAGATTTTGGGAGATTTCACCTAGGAATGAAAGGTCTTATCCATCAGATTGTTCCTTGGAACCTATGATATCTATATATTTGGTGAAATTGACTTTCTACAATCGTGGCATTTGCACATGATATTTAAGCATATTTCAAACTACTAAAAGAAAGTTACTACTACTTTTCATAAATGAGTAAAAAGTTGAGTAGACACATATTTCATGTGAGTATATTGACGTTTTCTCATTCTCTACGCAATTTGCGCGATTGCAATCGTTTACTACTTCGTTGATTTAGCTAAAATATTGGTAAAAATCTAATTTAAAGTCAACCATTAATTGCAACCATACAACTTATATCAACTTTGCAACCGCACATTCCTTCAATTTTATCAAAATTTACAAAAGATTTGATTTTGAACAAAATCAAAGAGAGACTTAATATCTTGGACCGAGTATAACATCTTGCAAACTTCCATGATGTGGCATTTGTACTTGGTATTTAAACATTTTTCAAATTAACAAAAGAAAGTTGTTTACTTTTCCTCTTAGTCAATCTGTAATATTTTAATAATGAGTATAATGTGAAGTACATGCATAGAAACAATTTGATTTGATTTTAAGCACGACTTTTTTTTTTTTTTTCCTTTTCTGAATTCCAAGAGTATCCTGTGTTCCCACGATTTGTCAATTATGTTGCAATTTTGACTCCAAAAAACAATTCTCCACCGTTCTTCATTAATGTTGTTGGCGCTATGCTTGTGCTAAGCAACATGGTCTCTCTAGAGCTTTTATATGTACTTAATAAAAGTTAAAGTGTATAGTCGATTTCACATTTAAATAGAGTATTAACGTTGGGGAATTATGGATAAGGGGTTCAACAAATTCAGTGGGACCATAAATCGGTAAAAAGTCAGAGCTAAATTTGTAATGCTAAATATATCTGTTTGTAAACTTGAAAAAGTAGCTCATTATTTTAATATACTTTGATTTTTTGGCGAGTAAAGTTCTGAACGACAACAGTAAGATATATGTACTATTTGACATCATGTGCTTTATGCGCTTTATATGTTTTGAGCATAGAATAAGAAAATACTAGATGGACCAACTTAAGAGAATGAAATAGAAATACTTAACTTTAGTCGAACAACTAAACTTATTTATACAAATCCCTCGGCACTAAAAATGGAAAAGCCTCATCTTCCTTTTGTACAAAAATGCCCAAAAAAAAATTTTGGGACTAACTTTTATGAAGAGGGCTGCTCTGATTCAAGTGTCACCTTTCTTCTTTTCATGTCTAAGCAAATCTACAAGCCCTAAAGAAAACACTCTTAATTAATGAGCTAAAGGGTTGTTTGGCATAAATTAGAAATGGGATTTGCACTTTTTATTGCACACAATTCTTTTTTCCAGATTTTGCTTATATCTTGGGCTACTCTAATGGCATCCAAAGATGCACCAGAGAGGCCTCTTCTTGAGAAACCAACTGCATATATCCCACTTTTGCCTTTCCATCCATTTGGTAGGTTTGATTTGGGAAATCCATCTTTTGAAAAGAACTCATTTTCCTGCATAACATGAAAAGAAAATAATAAAAAAAAAAATCTTGACTTAGTGAATTTATTTGTTACAATATGTCCACACAAGAATCCTTGAACAGATATTCTCGACCTAAAAGTACATCTCTTATTAGATTATATTAAAATAAATTTGAACAACAAGCATTGGGAGAAGGAAAAAGGATGAAAGAATAAAGTATCTTTTTCTTCTAGAAAAATTAAGGATTATGCTGTTTGTACATAAAAAATGTACATAAAGTATTACATAAAATGATGTTGAGGAAAAATGATTGGATGAAAAACTTGATTGTGTTTTAAATTGGCAAATGATAACATGACATGTAGCATTATGTAATCCATTATGTAAAATTTGATATACATGTAGCAAAACCCAAAAATTAATTGAGAAAAAAATATCGTATTCATATTGTACGTCTGGTACATTAATTGTAGAATATCGAGAGTATTGAAGAGTATTGTCAAAATTTTGAATTAAGTCCAATATAAAGATAATAATAGTTATATACAAATTAGAACATATCCCACCAACCTGACTAGTGACTATATTCAGACGTGGGAACATGGAATCTACAAGGAACACTACTTTCATAGGATTTTGATTCTTATACATCAAAATGGTATATAAGCGATTACTAAAAATGATGTGTGGGGAAAAGATTGGATGAAATTGATTATATTTTAAACCAACAAATGATAAAGCGCCACAGGACATTATGCAAATCTTGATATACATTTAGCAACATCCACCTTCCATAACTGTTACATAAATCCACCCCAGCCCACTCAACCTCCCCCCACCCCACAACACACACAAGTATATATATATATATATATAGAGAGAGAGAGAGAGAGAGAGAGAGAGAGAGAGAGAGAGAGGGGAAATTCTAACCTTTAACCAAGATGGGACATTGCTGCAATACCCAGTTGCCAAAATGACAGAATCAATTTCAAGAATTGCCCGTTGACCAATTCAACTTTCCCACTTGAAAACCTGCTAATTCTGAGGATAATCTTGATTTTACCAGATCTAATCTGTTTAAAAGCACCTGTATCCAGGACAGGGGTTTTCCCTTGTGTGTTCTTGAGCTGTAAAGGACCAGTGGATGGCCTCTTAAGCCCATACTTTTCAACATTTCCTAGGATTAATCTTGCAGCTGCTAGCAATGTTTTATCCACAACCCAAATTGGCAACCACATCGTTAGTTTAACTGACAACTCGAATGTCGATTTCCCAAAAATTTCCCTCGGCAGTATATGAACCTACGCATTTTAGTTAGGAAAAATGTTAAAATCTTGTTCACTGTATGTAAAGTATTCGAGATAAAAACAAGAAAGACAAGATTGACTGACCGAGCCGCGAACCACCATTAATGGAAGTGCATTATGGTGGCAAAGATCAAGAGAAACTTCCATTCCTGAATTTCCACAGCCAACAACTGGTACATTCTTTCCTTGATAAGCCTCACCTGTTTTGTAATCACAAGCATGCAAAACACTGCCGCCAAATTCTTGCAACCCTTCGAATTCGGGCACAACCTTTTCAGCATTTTCTCCAGTCGCCACCACGAGCCACCCAAATGTACTCTATAGTCGGATCATCATTCCTAAGGGTCCTAACGCGCCATAAGTCACATGTTTCATCTAATTTAGCAGATTGAACTGACTTATTGAGCCTAGGATTGATATCAAATTTTTTTACATATGATTCAAGGTAGTCGGTGAATTGGTGTTTCGTGGGGTATTCAGGGAAGTTTTCTGGGAATGGATGGTATGGTAATTCGCAGAATTGTTTTGGAAGATGAAGTTCAAGTCAATCATAGGTCCAGTTTTGCCATAAAGAGGCAATGCAGCTAGCTCTTTCAAGGATCACAAATGGAACCCCCTCTTGTTTAAGGCCAGCACCAACTGATAAGCCTGATGGACCTGCCCCAACAATTACAGGGCCATTTACCAGTATGCATCGACCGGAAAATAGATCATCGAAAGTAGTATCCATTGGTGGTGGCATACAAAGATTACAAGGATTCATCAAGAGTCTATATAAAACTGGAAAATGGAAATGTTGGGCAGCTTTCAAAGTGTTTCCATGGAATTTGTGCGATTTGAATGAGAATAGGACAGAAGACAGATAAATAGAGAGAGGGCAGAGACAACATAATCTCCAGTTTGAAGAATTGTGTGGAGTGGGTTAAGGGTTCAAATAGAGGAGGTCTTGTTGAGGGTAGCTGATAATTAGGACTTGAAAAAGGAGGATTTGATTGTCCTTTCGGATAATTGAGACATGTCAACTCTAAGAATTATTCTACTTGTACCAATATGATTTTGTATAGATGAGTCGATAGATGCATGCACCTATCAATACAAAAATTCTGTTCAAGTAGCATAATTCTAGTTCTAAACTACTGCCATAAAGATAAACTTGAAATTTATTACACTTAAGCCCTCAAAAGAAAGCACTTGAATAACCTAAAAATGACCGATAAAATAGTGACAACTGCAAAGACACGCATGCAAAAGAGAATAAATCATATGTGAATACTAGTGTTCTTTTCAAAAATATGGTGGGGAGCTTAGTGTTACAATACAGAGTATTCGACTAATCCAAGAGAAGGACGTAGAGAAGGACCAAATAAGCAAGGGCTACTGTAGTACATGGCTCAGGTATAATGGATAGGTATCATGGTCTTGAGGTTATTGGTAGAGGCTAGAGTTACTTTGAGAGAGATTCGAGTGGTGGTGCACATGTTGGCGTAATACAGTCCATAATCGTATTTTTGAAGAGGCTAACAACATGAAATCTTGGAAATATCTAGTATTATTGATAAGTGCATTTTATGCCCTTATTCGGAATTCTATTCTTAATTTATTATATATAAATTGAGCGATTATCTATTTAATTTGTATAAATTATGATAATTGTAGAAAATTCCCAACTTAAATACAATTTATATAAAAGAAGTTATTTGGAACTTAATTGAAGTTTATTTCAAGCAATTGAATATTAACCGGATTGCATGAGATCAATTGGAAATATTAATGGAGCATTCAATAAAAAATTATAAAGTTTCGAGAGTGAAATTCGATAATTGGAAAGTTTGAGGAGTAAATTGTAAACTTCGAAACTTGTCTTGGATCAACAATTATGATTTTGGAATGAAGAGGACTTAATTGAAAAATAATATAAGATGAAGAACTAAAGTCATGTGAGAAAAGGATTCCAATTGAACAAGGAATTTATTTCCTTTTATTTCTTAAGCTCTTTGTTAGACACCAGTTTGAACTCTTTTGTGGGAATTAAGTTGAACAATGATTTTATTTAAATCTTGTTTTATAAATACATACCCAAGTCCAACAACTTAAAGGGGTTTGTGGAGTTCTATTATACATATACATTCAAACCAAGGATTAGGGATTCATTATACATACATTATTCAAGCCAAAAGGAGTGAAAAATCAAGAAATCAATCAAGGAGTTAAGGTTTTAATGATTTCATAAGAAGATGCGGATCCTTGATGCAAGATATTCACCATTTTCTTGGGTTTCTTTAATACCCGGTGATACTCTTTAATTCCTTCTTGTTTTATTCTTTTCCCATGATGTGTAATTAAGTATCCAGTTAAGATAAATGATTGAAACCTAATTTTAAACCTAATTTTTAATTAAAGAGTTTTATATCTCAAATTGATTTTCCAAATTGTTTTTACTTCTAATCTTAAAGCTTGGATTAATTGGCCACTAATTCATTGATTTTGTGAAAAATAATTACGTAGAAATGCAAATTATTTGTTTAGATCATGTAGTAAAAGTCAGTAACTAGTAGAAAACGTGGGGATATTTATGCTACTTATTAAGGCCATTACACGAATTCATAGAACATAACTACGTTTAACTAAGATTGATTTATATAGAGATGTGTAATTGAATTAGTTAAATAAACTTAATAAGAACTCAATATGGGTAAATTGAATATAATAGAAAGAATTTGATTAGGTAAACATAATCAATTGTATAAAACTTATTGATTGAGGTAAAGGGGATAACTATGGTAAACTTATAAATCTTAAAACTTAAACCATCATATAAAAAAAGTCAATTTTATTGTTTAATTTAGGGCTTGTACGGTAGTGATTTTGAGAATTGATTTTTTGACCGTTTGATAGAAAAGTGAGTTCTACTTGTAAGAAAAGAAATAAAAAATGATGGGTTGAAGATTTTTTAATTCTTTCATAGTAGTCCTCGTAGAAATGATATTCGGATTTATAGGTCCACTTTATTACATGTTACAATTCGTACACTTGTTGGATATAAAAATCGACAACAAATAGTTGGCACCGTTGCTGGAGATTATATTATTTAATATTGATTTTAATTATTTCGTACTTTTGTTTGATTTTTTTTCTTTTTCTTTTTCAGTTTATCTACTTGTTTTTTCTTTTACTCCATTGAAAGGATTGGAAAGAAGCAAGATGTCAAAAATTCACAATGATTAATCCCAACTTAGATGATGGTGACATGGTTTTTTGAGAATTCATTTTAGATAAGAACTTAAAAAGTGAGAACACTATCAACCTATTGTATTAGATAAGGATGGCTTCCCGGAGCGACTAAATATCAAATCTATTGTTTATGGAGAGATTAGATCGACTTGTAAATATTGTGGTGCGTTACATTAAATTAAAAATTTCTTGTTATTGGCAATACCAAAATGAAGAACAAGATGATTATAGTAAAAGAATTATAAGAGACATTACTATGCAAAAATATAAAATGATTGAAGATCAAATAATTCTGGATGAGTCAAGTAACATGTTTATTTATGATCAATTCATTAGTAAACCCGAGGAACCAACAACTAAAGAAAAAAATGTAGAATCGAATGAATTAATCACGAAGGAGCCAAACGAATTAGTGGTATTCAAAGAAGATGTAATTAGCATGCAAACCTTCAACTTCATCAATTTTGTAATTAAAGAAGATCAGAAGATCAAAGTATTCTTAGTTGAGATTGAATTAGATAATTTAAGCAAGTTATACCATATTCAAGTCGACAAAGTAATATATTGTAGGACATGCAAGATGTGGTGCAATGACAATCCATGCAAGCTAAACAAGATCTCCAAAGATATATATTTAAAATTACATGAAATATCGTTGTCCAAAGTCGAGCTGAGACTATAAATCAAGAACTAATGAGAAGTAACCCCTTTTTCTAACTCTTGACTCTTTAATTTTGGTTATTACGGTTGCACTTAGCATATCCACTTAACCTATTGAAATAAGTTTGAAGGGTGTTTAATCCGTTGTTGGGAGTTATTTAGATATGCGTTGATTCCATGCATGTTCAATATTTGTGTGGTTTTTGGCTAACACGTAGAGAC
>NC_036258.1:7344464-7345378 GCF_002742605.1 Olea europaea var. sylvestris | reverse complement strand
ACAATCATTACCCTATGCCAATGAACCATTAAGATGTACCAATATCAAACTGTAGAGCTGCATTCTCAATGAAAAAGATTCCATATTCGACTCAATACCAAGAATTCACATACACGTACATTTTATACATCCCATACATGCAAGTATAAACTAATTACATAAATATGTACAAGCAGTAAAGCTATACAGTATACAATCAAATGAAAAGATCTCAAATTCTACTAAATGTTAATGCACAACATAAAGTGTTGGCCAAAGGAAAGGACCTCGTAAAGGGAATGGTTGAAAGTGGTTGTGTCATCGGACCACTGACTTGGGATGCACTTGTGAAGCTTTACATTGATGTCGAAGAAGGGAAAAGGCCAACTCCATACTGCAAAAGGCTGCTGTGAAGAAAAGGAGCAAACTAATGTTTAGCTCGTATATGGCAGTTATGGACAAATATGCTAAGAGACGTGTCATCCACAATGCTGAAAATATGTTCATTACATATAATCACGATGCACAAAACCCATCAAATACCAACACCAAGAAACATTTTCTTCCTGCACATAGGTTCTTCCTCGTATCACTAAAAGAGGAAGGCAATGATAGAGAACAAGATTACAGTCTATTTTGCATTCGTCGAGTATGATGAAATTTATAATTTCAAAATGCATTATCTACAAGTACGCGAAAAAAGTACATAAAATTCTAAAGAATTTTCATTGCAAACAATCCTTTCAAACCTTTCAAACCATATTCCTTTATCTTGAAGCATACGTCCCAATAATCACCAACAAGAACAACAATTATTCCATGTTAAGAGCACACTTATGCGCGAGTTGCAACTGTTGTTTCTAGAGTTTGAATTCACTCCTTCGAAAACAATCCGACAGAATTACCTGAATGCAGGAATTGATCAACAGGATCAG
>NC_036258.1:7287808-7344364 GCF_002742605.1 Olea europaea var. sylvestris | reverse complement strand
TGGGATCTGCGCAACAGATTTTAAATGGGATTTCTGATTGAAAGATACACGTACGGTGTATAAAGAATGAAGTCTTGGTCTACGGCATTATATGATCTGGAATGCAGAGAGGATACAGTTGATGTTCATTTAAGTTTAAATTCATTTATATTGGTTTTGCGGTCCATAATGGAGAAACATGTTCCACACAGGCTGATTTCATCCAACAAGTCAGTCAACCTTTACGCGTTTCGTAAATGATCACAGATTAGTCAAAATGAAAATTATGCACGTACTTGCACCTAAACAAGCTATGGACGTGTAATCTCAAAGGATGATTAATATTATGGGGTCCCACTTGGATAGTTTTTAGTCTATGTTCAAACTAAAAGGTTCAAAACTGTTCCAGAAATATCCAAATCCAATAACACAAGCAACTTAGGCCAGACTATATACACGAACCTTAAGGGAAAAAAAATGGAAAAATTACGTATTCTACGAAATCAAACAGAGAATTTGTAGTGTCTTAAAACTTAAGAAACCCTTCACTTCGGAAACTTCTTGGATATAAATGTTGTGGAATCCACATCATACTAATGTGGGGGAAGAAACTAAACTCCTTATCACTATTCAAGTCGATGGGTCACAAAACTATTGGCCAAACACAAGAATATGTCTCTTAAGTAGTAGTTATTGTCTAATCTAATGAAGCAACTTGTGGACGTCCCAGTCTAATATCAAGAGCTCTAGTTACAATATCGGTAATTTAATACCTTTATAACCAAGAAAATTATATTAATTAATCGATTAATGAATAAATTATTAATTTTGCGAAGATAATTTTTATTTTTGCAAAATATTGAGTCTATTCTACAATGGAAACTGTCGTGTCAAACGTTTTTCTGCATTGCAAAGTGTTGGAGAAGAGATCCAAGTCGACATCAAATTTTTGAGAAGAAACAAGCTCCACATGTATCATAAGAAGGTTTCCAAGAGTTTAAGTTTTATGTTATATCCCAATTGTTGGGTGGACGTATTAATAGTGATCGAAGTTAATTAATGAGATTAAATATTTCTTGGTCCCATCATGCTAAGGTTTTTACTAATCCTAATTGGATCTCGGTTTGTATAAATATATATAGTCTATGTTTATGGTTTCAATACACTTGTCATTGTTTGTTTCTAGTACAAGAGAAATACGCAAAATTCCAGTCTCAATTTTCTTTAAATCCGACGGAACATCCTCCTCCTTGTCGTAGTGGAGTTCCAATTTGTTCCCATCGTGTGGATTTCTACTGTGCCTTGTTCATTCTCGGGAATTTTTTTTTTCACCTTTTACCTTGTTTGATTATAAAAATTTTCCCTAGAATTCGATTTCCACCCGCCCCCCTTCCACGTGACCATATTTTCCTTAGTTTCCTGGAATTGCAATTCTATTGGATTTGGTGAGAAATCGTTTTCCAGGGAATTTTTTAAATTTTTTTGACAATGGAAACAAATTATATCCATAATTATAACAAATTCTATCCCTTTAATCGATAATTTTCATGGAAAACAAAGCCAAACAAATGCCAAAAGATCAAAAATTTCAAAATTCTTCTGGTGCAAAATTATACCAATCAAACACATTTAATTATGATTCCCGATAAAAAAAAGTTCTAGGCAACTTGATTCCTTGAAATTCGTTTTCCTTCCATTCAACTTCCATTTTTCCAATCAAACGGACCTTTGGAGGTTGGACATTCAGACAGATGTAGTTTGCTGATGTAGTGGGAGATTAGATTTAGAATCGTCAAATGTATACTTTCAGTCTCTATCTAAAAAGGATGATCTAGCTTTTGGATATTGATTTTTTCCCCTTCAAACAGATCCTCCTACATCTATATATAAACGCTGGATTGTTTAAAACTACCTATAGGTGGTAGAGGCCGGGTTATTGATGTGAGGTGGATCTTTGCATTACTTAAGTCGACATTCTCGCTTCTGCTTCGTCCACCACTGCTCGCACGGGGGCTTCCTTCTAAGGCGGAACGCTTGATTCCAGTAGTAGCGGCGAGCGAAATGGGAGCAGACTAAACTGTGAAAACAGGGTTGTGGGAGAGCAATACAAGCGTCGTGTTGTTATGTGCATTGATAAGTGTAATTTCTACACTTATTTATGCCATAAAAGTGGATATTTGAGAATACTTTTAGAGTATTATTGCTTAATCTTGTATAAATATTGTTTTTTTAGGTGGAACTTGATGTTAGATGGTATTTGGGGAAAAGGAATGAAAATCGGGCGAAAAAGATGTGATTTGTGCAAAATCTAGAAGAATGGGACCTAAGCAACTAGAACTAGAAGATAAAGGGCTAAACTTACAATTTAGATGGACCTGAACAGAAGATGAAGATGAAATCGAGGGTCAAAACATACATTTGCAAAAGTTCGAACCTTGCAATTGCAAGGCAGTTGCCAACGTGATCACGAGAGCATAAATCAAAATTAAAGTGAATAAATAGATGTTGCCATGCAATGGGCAGCCAACATTTCCATGCGATCGCATGGCATAAATTTGGGCAGAAGATTTTGTTTTTTTGTTTTTTTGATTTTAACCTTTTCATGAAAATGAATTGTATTACATATTATCCTAATTTTAAAGTCTAACTAGATATCATGGCATGAAGAAGAAGGCCTGGAAGAGTTACGAAGTATCAAACATCGAAAGGTTGAAGATTTAGGGCTTGAAAATTGAAGATTAAAAGCAAAAGCAATATGGAGGTAATTAAAAACTCAATTGAAGGAATTCAAGGGATGTTTCATCTCTTTGTCACCATACTTTACGGATAATGAATAATCAATACTTTTATTGTTTTTATTACTTAGCACGCTAGGCTAAATTCTTAAGTATTGGTATGATGATGCAAACCTTAATTAATCATTTTTAATTCAATGACTTATCTTTTAAGCATGATTTGCGTTGATTGATTAGTGTGTGTGTCTATATAATGAATAATCGACTGGGTCCGGGTCAATTCTTGGTTCCTAAACTAGAAACTTGGGTATCCGAACTGAAAAGATTTTTTCAATAATTTTTTTTTCTTATTTCTTACGATTTATAAGTTGGTTTAAAAAAATACAAAATTTAAAAACTCTAATAGGATAGTAACTTGTCTGAAACTCTAGACTCTAATCCTAATTATTACTAGCTCCTACTTTTTTGCTTCTTGCCTCACATCAGATTGCAATTTGGGCTATCAATGAATAAAAAAAATTCAAGCTTGGGTTATGGTGTAAATTAATGTATCATGACTTTCATTGTTTACAATTCAAGCTTTTTAATTTCTTGGATTGTTTATAAACTTAAATCGTTTTTCATTATTATTATTATTATTATTATTATTATTATTATTATTATTATTATTATTATTAACAAGTGGCAATTAAATATGTTGGTTCCAACTATAGGAAATATACAACCATGGTAAACCACATTTAAGAGGCTATAAAAATAATGGCTGAAGAGGAACGAAGACATGTTTGGCTAGTGTAACGGAATTGATCTTCAATTGATGGATTTTAGGTTCAGTTTCAACTTACCAATCAATATTAATCGATCATCCAAAACTCTAACCCACAACTTTATTTCACTTATGGTTGCTTTATTTCTTTCTCACCCACAAAGAGAAAATGTTATGGTGATGATTTGCAAGCTACAAAGGCAAAGAGAAGAGGATAGAAGGCAAAGGTACCATGGAGATGACAAGAAGGCAGCCTTGATTTTCTTCTCAACACAGGGCAAAACACACTGCTTCTACACAATGCAGATGGATATAAATAGATTTAGGTTATATCATCAATTGGGCCAAGATACAAGATAATGTGCCAAGACTTAAGAAAGCCATCCTATATGTGAATTTGAGCCAAGATAACATTAACACAATTAAATTGTTACTAGTGGCTACGTTGTTTTAAGGTCTAGCATATGAATTGATTGGATGATAATTATTTTCCTCATCGGTTGAGGCCTATGAAATATATTTTGAAACTATTTAACATCATCCCTCGGGATTTATTGGGTATCAAAACCCAACAAATCTTCACCTTGATGAACTTGCAAGCAATCAAAACATACAGTTAGTACTTGTGTAATTAAGGTAACCAATAAAATTGAAATCACAAACCTTACCTCATGTTTTAGACTCAAAACACATACCGTACTTGTTTCATGTACTCACCAGAGCTAAGGTCAAATAACACCCAAATAGAAGCAGATAGCCACAGTTAATAATCAAGAGCAAATAACCACACAATAAGGATATAATATAGGATAACACGGAATTTTTTTTTAAATACGTTCACACAAAACCACAGATTAACATCAAGATAATCAACAAACAACCAATATATATGCAACAAATGCATAAATGACCCCACGAAAAGGTCTTACCACACTTATCCTATTACATCTTGTGTTGCTCACACATCGAGAACACATATCTCTTCTTATCGCTCATCATGCTCGCTAGATTGATCACTCAACCTATGTCTATCCTAAGTCTACGGATAACCATCTATCACCATATAACTTCTTTCAATTTACGAGGATAATGAGTCTCTATCTAATAGAAGTGTTAGGAGTGACTTTGTTACACTCTTCTTGATCAGAGTCTCTTTATAGATAAAAGGATTCCAACATTTAATCACTTCTCCACCCATGATCCAAATGTCACACTCCACATCCTCGGTATAAAGTACAATCCACCTCTAGGCATTTATACTCCACCTTACCAAAAGATATATAACACACTGCTAATTCATCCCAACCCATACATGAAAACAGTTACATCAAGTAATAAGATCACTTTAATTCATGCAGTTACACACATGAACAAATTGGAAGTGTAATATATCAACAGGAAGCACCTGAATGGTCATTTAACACTTCTACAAACAGGGGCGGATAATTGTGTATTTAAGGAATTTTTGGTTATTCTTCATATGAAAGTTATATTCTCTGTTATCAGTTTGTCATCTTGTCACCCATTTTTAAATTGTCTTGCTAAAATCAAAAATCGAAATAGATAGTACAAGATCATATGAAAATCGCCATTTGATGTTCTTGCTATTATCAGTTTCACTATTCTCTATTATCAGTTTATCATCCTGTATTGCTATACTCTGTTCCACTAGTTTCAAGAGTCTTATTGTTGCTGGTTAATCCCCATTTGATTGTTTGTTCCAATTTATTTAATTGGAAATTTGAGTTAATCTGAAAGTGTCAATGGCAATATGTCATACAATTTGCACATTGAAATGGTGAGTCATAATCTTAAGTTCCAAAACTCTTCAGCAAACACAACTACCAATTAATAAATTCTACTCCCTCGAATTTTCATACATGTGGGGTTTTGGTATTGATGTAGATATGAAGTTTGTGTCAATGACTCTGGTATAGTGTCACATTAAGGCTGGTCCCGCACCATTGAAAGTCATTAAAATATTTCATTTCAAATATAGGTATACTCCTACATGCTACTAGGATAATATTTCCGTTTTCCATTTTTTATTTACATTATTTTTACAATCTAATAAGTTGTATGACTTTGTTAATTTTTAGTGTTAAATGCATCATTGGTTTGACAAATGTCTTCTCCAAACAAGTTGCAAGAGTTCAAAAATTTTCTTTTGAAGAACTAGAATGGGATGAGTATAATTTAATTTTGTTTATTGTCTTTTCAAGTGTATATTGCTATTAGTATTTGATGTGAGATAGAACATAATTAGATTTATCTATTTAATAGCTATATTTGTATATTCTACAAAGCAATATTAATGTATGTTTTGGAATTTATTTTTGGCAAGATTATTGTTGTTCATGTGTCCAAAAAATAATGCTATTGAATATTTACATTTGACAATTAAGGAATTGAGAATTCTATGTAGTATGTATAACTACAATAAAAAAAATGTTATTGAAAATGATATAATGAATGCTAAAAATATTAAAATATTATGATTAAAAAAGAGTGCTATTTAAGATATAACCATGACAATTAAAGAATGTTATTAAAGTCAAAATTATAACAAAAAATCTATCAAACTAAAAAAGATTGCATGATCATGTGTCCAAAAAATAATGCTATTGAATATTTACATTTGACAATTAAGGAATTGAGAATTCTATGTAGTATGTATAACTACAATAAAAAAAATGTTATTGAAAATGATATAATGAATGCTAAAAATATTAAAATATTATGATTAAAAAAGAGTGCTATTTAAGATATAACCATGACAATTAAAGAATGTTATTAAAGTCAAAATTATAACAAAAAATCTATCAAACTAAAAAAGATTGCATGAAAATAATGTTATAAATATTAAAACTATAACAATAACACAATGCTATATAAAAGTTTTTTTTTATAGCACTTTTTAATAGCATTAAAAAAAAATCTATAATAGATATACGACTTTTAATAACACCACCTGCAATAGCATTTCAAAAAATGTTATAGAGCATGTGATATATAGCATTTTTCGCCAGCTATAGATGGCTTGATATGTTGTAGATCATTGAATCACCTTTCTTTGGAATAGTAACCGACCAAGGACACACTGCTCTATTCTAATGTAAAGTTCCTCCAGTTTTTGTGGAAGCTATTTATTTTGTTATTTGAACTTCCAGGAGGTCGGGACTGCAGTCATATGAGATAAATTTATTTTTTATCTGCTCTTTCTTCCCTTCGAGATTGGGAAATTCCATCTATATTGTTCGATTCATTATCAGTGGTGTGATCAAACTGGACATGTAGTACATACCAAGGGGAGAAAAGCTCGAAATCTGATGAGTGATATGTAACTGTATCTGAATAGCTTAGTATTTGAGTCTGTAAACTGATGCTCTTCATAACGTAGGCACAAAAGTATATGATAGGGATTATTTTAACTATTTCCTTTACCACTGAGTAACGTCATACATTCTATTCTACCAATCATGATTTGATTGGAATATTTTTGAAGTGGTATGACTCAAAAGTAATTATTCTTTTTATTGTTTCAGATCAACATAAATTCAGACCCTATAATATTTAAATAACACTTTGCTCAAAAATCTTCACTTGTTTCTTTGCAACAACTCTTTATTCTTCTCAGTCATTACGTATGCATGTCAAACAAGAGAAAAGGGAAGCAAATCAGAGGGAGCCAGAAAATTTATTTCTATTGTGAGAAATGGAGAAGAAGCAGGGCGCCTAGGCGCCTTACTGATGCATATTGAGGCAAAAACTTGGCGGCTAGGCGCCCATGGCACCCCGATGCATAGAAAGGGGCAGAAACTTGGCGCCTAGGCGCTCGATCCAGCTATTTATATAGCTAATTTTTCCCTTCTTCATAATCCGGTTTTTTGAGAGGAAAAATAGAGAGAGCTTGGAGAGAATATAACAAGAAAGATGTTGTTCTTCTTGGGTATAAATTCAAAGCTATTTTTCTTTCTTGGAGATTAACTTGAGGCTTGTTCAAGTAATCCAAATCCATTGTTCTTCATATATATTGAAAATCTTTCTTCCCCAAATTTTCTTATCTTTTCTTTTCATCTTCAAGTGGTTGAGATTTTCACATTGCAAGTTTGTTTGATCTTGGACAATCTGATGAAGTGTTTCTTCCCAACAATTTGGTATCAGAGCTTCTTCTTAAATCAGGGTGGTTAAGCTCCGATTTTTGGTGGGCAGCTTAAACTTTGTTGTGCACACAAGGTGTTTGTGAAAATTTTCAAGTGAACTTTGTTGCTTTATTTTCAGTAAACAAGTAGATAAACCATGTCTACTAGAGGAACAGTGAAGATTGGGAAGTATGAGATAGAGAAATTCAATGGGAAGAATGACTTCTCATATTGGAGAGTGAAAATGAGGAATTTGTTAATTTCTCAAAAGTTGCACAAGGCATTGGCGGGAAAGGAGAAGAAGCACATAGATATGTCTGACGAGGATTGGGAAGATCTAGATCTTGAGGCACGAGCGTCTATCATTCTATGCCTTGAAAGAGATGCTTTCTTGGTTGATGGTGAAGAAACGGCGGCAGAGGTGTGGACAAAGTTGGAGGCGAACTTCATGACGAAGACTCTAACAAATTGGATCTATTTGATGTCCAAATTGTATACTTGAAAGATGGATGAAGGTACACCAATTCGGGAGTACGTCAACAAGTTTGATAGGTGTATATCGGACTTGAAGGACATTGATGTAAAAGTAGATGATGAGGATCAAGCACTTCTACTACTTCTTTCATTGCCAAAGTCTTACGAGAACCTAGTACAAACATTGATGCTTGTGGGTGAAAAACTTGAGATGGAGGACACTAGAACGTCACTTCTAGCGAATGATCTTCGAAAGATTGCAACTAGTGGCATGTCTACCATTGGTAACAAGGAGCAAGCTCAAGGATTGTTCGTAAGAGGTAGAAGCAATGTGTGACTAAAGGGCAAGGGAGAAAAATCGAGATCGAGTTCTAGACCTCTTACGAAAAGGCCTTATTTCAAATGCGGTGAGCTTGGGCATTTCAAGGCAAATTGTACTAACAAAAGGAGTTGGAAGAAGAACAATAAGAACAACAACTACGGGAAGGTGCAAGTTAAGCAAGAGGTTAGCTATGCAAGTTAAGCAAGAGGTTAGCTATGCCTCGGAAGGAGGGGAAAACGATGAGTGTTACGCCATCTCTTGTGATGAAGAAATCTCCGGTAAGTGGATTCTTAACTCTGGATGCTCTTACCATATGTGTCCAAATAGGAAGTTGTTTACTACCTATAGAAGCACTGATGGTGGAACCGTGTTGATGGGTAATAACCATTCCTGTAAAACGGTGGGGCTCGGTTCAATTAGAATCAAGATGTATGATGGAGTGGTTAGAACATTAATTGATGTTAGACATGTTCCTGATTTGCGAAAGAACCTTATCTCTGTTGGTGCTTTAGACTCCGGTGGTTGCAAGATTGTATCATGGAATGGAGTAAAGAAGGTTGTTCATGGTTCTTTAATTGTGATGAAGGGTAATCGTGAAGGCAATCTCTATGCTCTTCAGGGTACTACAGTTACAGAAGATGTAGCGGTTGGAACAAGTGGAAGTGGTGGAGACCCATGTGAGCACACTCGGCTATGGCATAGGAGGATTGGGCATATGTCTGAAAAGGGGCTAGATCTGCTACTCAAGAAAGGTTTGGTAAAGAACTTGAAGAAACCTTGCATGGATTTTTGCGAGCATTGCGTGTACGGTAAAGCACACCGAGTTCAGTTCTAGCCAAGCAAACATATAAGCAGAGGTATTCTAGACTATGTGCACATGGATGTATGGGGTCCGGCCTCTGTCACTTCCAAAGGCGGTTCCAGGTATTTTGTCACATTTGTTGATGATTATTCTAGATATGCTTGGATTTATTTTTTGAAGCATAAGAATGAGGTATTCGACACTTTCAAGAAGTGGAAAGCAATGGTTGAAAACAGAACAGGAAAGAAATTGAAGACACTGTGATCTGATAACGGTACTAAGCATACAAATGGTGCTTTCAAGGAGTTCTGTGGTAAGGAAGGCATTGTGAGACACTGGACAGTTAGGAATACACCGCAACAGAATGGGGTTGCAGAAAGACTGAATTGTACATTTCGAGAGAAACTGATTTGTATGCGATCCTATGCTGGTTTGGGCAGAGAATGGTGGGCAGAGTCGGTTGCAAATGCTTGCTACATTGTGAACCAATCTCCACATTCAAAGTTAGATGGAGATGTACCTTACAGAGTATTGACAGAAAAATATGCAGATTATGAGAAACTCAGAATATTCGGATGCACAGCCTACTATCACGTCAACGAGGGAAAACTTGATGCGAGGGCCAAGAAGGCTATATTCTTGGGGTATGCGACAGGTGTAAAAGGCTATCGCCTATGGTGTGTAGAGGATTCTACGTTCATAATCAGCAGAGATGTTACTTTTGATGACAACTCCATGATAGCTTCGTTGAAAGCTACAGTGCCCGGTAGTGATGATGTTGAGACTACAAAGTCTCAAATTGTTGAAATAGAACCTAGAGATCAACTTGGTTCTAGTCATGTTGAAAAGGAGATTCATGCAGACATTCAAGATGAGAGTGATGATGAGCTTGAACAAGAGGCGGTTCAGCAAGAGAATGTACAAGCACAGCAACAACAGCAACTTGCAGATAACTTGGCTTCCTCTAGGCCACGGCGTACTTACAAGCAAGTTCTAAAGTTGGGGTCAGACGAGCCTTTTGAGGCACTATGGGCAAACAAATTTGGTTGAGTATGCACTCTCGGTGGAGGATGATGAGCCTGCCACTTTCAAGGAAGCTATTTTAAACAACAATAGTGAGAGTTGGTTGGTAGCGATGGAAGAAGAGATGGAATCACTTCATGAGAACCAAACATGAGAGGTTGTCCCATTGCCCATAGGTAAGAAAGCTATTGGTTGCAAGTGGTTGTACAAAAAGAAAGAGGATCCTACCAAGCTCGGTGGTACAAGATTCAAAGCAATGTTAGTGGCTAAGGGGTTTGTACAAAGAGAGGGAGTTGACTACAATGAGATCTTTTCTCCGGTGGTCAAGCATACTTCCATTCGGGTGCTATTGAGTATTGTTGCTCATCATGATCTTGAGCTGGAACAACTGGATGTCAAAACTGCCTTCTTGCACGGGGACTTGGATGAGGAAATCTATATGCATCAACCTGAGGGCTACAAGGTTGAGGATAAGGAATGTCAGGTATGTCGCTTGAGAAAATCACTATATGGATTGAAACAATCTCCTCGGCAGTGATACAAGCGATTTGACTCCTTCATGCCAAAGTATGGTTTCTCCAGAAGTGAGTATGACTGTTGTGTTTATATTCAAAAACTTTGGGGAGGTAACTATATCTATCTTCTTTTGTATGTGGATGACATGCTTATCGCTTCGAAAAGCAAGGTAGAGATAGATAGGTTGAAATCTCAACTTGGTAAAGAGTTTGAGATGAAGGATATGGGGGCTGTTAGGAAAATACTGGGTATGGAGATTAGAAGAGAGAGGACGAACCGGCGAATGTTCTTGAGTCAGAAAGGCTACATTGAGCGGGTTATTGCTAGGTTTGGGTTGCAAGGTGCAAAGTCGGTGGTGACTCCATTGGCTCCACATTTTAGGCTCTCTGGTAAACAATCTCCACTACAGCGGAAGAAAAGGTATGCATGGATCGTGTACCTTATGCTAGTGCAGTTGGCAGTTTGATGTATGCCATGGTGTGTACATGCCCAAATATTTCACAGGCGGTTAGTGTGGTCAGTAGATTCATGGCAAATCCGGGAAAGGCACATTGGGAAGCTGTGAAGTGGATCTTGAGGTACTTAAAGGGTACTGCAGATACGGGTGTATGTTTTGGTAGAGATGCATGTCAAATAAGTGGGTTTGTGGACTCGAATTATGCAGGTGATCTAGATAGACGACGATCTACTACTGGATATGTGTTTTGCATACATGGTGCCCCAGTTAGTTGGCGATCGATGTTACAGGCTACAGTGGGTCTTTCTACTACAAAGGCCGAGTATATGGCCATGGCAGAGGGAGTGAAGGAAGCATTGTGGTTGTGGGGTCTTTTAGATGATTTGGGGATTGAGCAGGATTGTGTGGACTTGTGGTGTGATAGTCGGAGTGCGATTCACTTGGCTAAGAATCAGGTTCATCATGCTCGAATCAAGCATATCGACGTCAGGTATCATTTTGTGCGTGATGTCATAGAGGAAGGTGATATTTCTCTCTTGAAGGTACACACAAATGAGAACCCAGCAGACATGTTAACCAAAGTGGCAATGGGTAGCAAGTTTCAGCATTGCTTGGACTTGCTTCACATTAGTCCGTGCTGATATGCCCGAGTGGGCATGGCCCTTCAGGGCGGGATTGAAATGAGGTGAACTACGGAGGCTTGATCCCGATTTTTACGGAGGATTGATCCCGAGTTTTAGGTACATAGGCAACCATGGTTTGAATGGTGCAGCCGAGTTTAGCGCTTGCTGCTTCTTCTTGTGTTCGTCCAAAATTTGAGGTCTATGAAATGATGTACGAGGTGGAGAATTGTGAGAAATGGAGAAGAAGTATCGATGCAGATCGAGGTAGAAACTTGGCACCTAGGTGCCCGATCTAGCTATTTATATAGCTGATTTTTACCTTCTTCATAATTCGATTTTTTGAGAGGAAAAATAGAGAGAGCTTGGAGAGAATATAACAAGAAAGAGGTTGTTCTTTTTGGGTATAAATTCAAAGCTATTTTTCTTTCTTGGGGATTAACTAGAGGCTTGTTCAAGTAATCCAAATCCATTGTTCTTCATATATATTGAAAATCTTTTCTTCCCCAAATTTTCTTATCTTTTCTTTTCATCTTCAAGTGGTTGAGATTTTCACATTGCAAGTTTGTTTGATCTTGGGCAATCTAAAGAAGTGTTTCTTCCCAACATCTATATTATCCAGAATCCTTAATTTTGAAAAGATCTCAGTTCTTCGATTTTTCACATTTTCTTTTGCACCCAGCTCTTTCTTTGCATTTGTCTCAATTCCTTTAATAACGAGGCAATTAATCAATCGCTCAAAGGAACCTGACAACCGTGCCTTCACCAGGCCATTGTCTCCTACATCATTATAAAACATTCCCAATTGAACTTCCATCCATCTGTCTGGTCTACTCACTGCAATCTGCAAACGTTTATCCACCAACGCTGGTTGAAGTTGCAAAGTAGTAGCTCGCTTTTCTGCATCATGATTGTTGACACATAAAAATTCAGCCCAAATCGAACGGCCCAAGGAATGAAGCCCAATTGGAGGGTCCCCAAATCAGATAGCCCAAAGAACGAAGCCCAATCAAACAATTCAAAATGAAGGCCCAAATAGGGAGGCCCAAGAACGCGGTAACGCCATCACCCAAGTTCGCAAGTCGCCCAGAATCTGAGCGAATGGAGTGCCATGCAGTCGCCCAGAGTTGTTACTCTATTTTCGCCCAAACCTTCAAGTTGCCCAAAGTCTTAGCAAACATAAAGTGTTGTGGTTATCAAGAAGTGCAGTTATCAAACCAATTATTAAAGCAACCCTATCACATTCCACGATTCAAGGAATTCAATCGAAAACGGTTGAACGACGAAGAGTAATGGCAGCAGTTAAAAAAGGCAGTTTCATTACAAGTTGGCCATTACGAGGAAAGTGGGCAGTTGTAGAACGATCAAGCAGTTTTTAGGCAGTTGATCACAAAGAGATCATCCATGGAATATAAAAGGGAGAAAAGACATAGAGCAAAAGACCGAATCAAAAACTCTCGAACAGAGAACATGTAATTTTAAATTCCTTAGCTTAGATTTAAATACTTCTTTCAGTAACTCGCCCAGTGGGACAGTGGTGTTTGGTGTTGAAAATACAAAAGGTGAAACAATATGCCTCAGAGATCCGATAAGGAAGCAGCAAGTCAGGGAGGAATCCGATTTGTGATCGAGCGATACGAGGAGCAGCATGCCTCTCCACGAACAGATAGATAGAATCAGAGCAGTAACAGTCGTTGCGAACCAATGACGGAGTTGAGTCCTCGAACCATGCGTGCATTACTTGGAGAACTCACACAAGACATCGTTGAACAGGTAAATCTTCGAAGTATTCATAATATGAAAAGATTTACCCAAAATGGGAATGCACATTATAACAACATGGCCAAACAACTAAACACTTTGAACAAAACAATGAATAAGTTAGTAGGCCAAATATGTCAACCGGTTATACCTCTTGCAAATCACTTTCAAACTAAGACAATTGTGGGACATAATCCCTCAGTCCTAAATTCGAACCAAGGGGTAGAACCACTTTCTGGTCCCTCTACTTCAAACCAAGGGGGTACCGCAGTGTCAAATCAGAACAATGGTAGTGGTATGCCTAACTTGGGGGGTAATCCAAATATAAGAGATAATGTCCTAAACAATGGACAGAATACCCCACGTGTTAATGAGGGAATAGATGTTCAGGCTAATGGTAATGACCCTAATCATGGTAACTTTGTTGCCAATCAAGGACCAAACATCAGGCCTCATGCAAATCAACCGGTTAACTAGCCTGTAGGAATTCCATATGACCCCAACGTCATGTTGAAGAATCAGATTATGGAAATCGTACAGGATCAGATAGCTTTTGGGATGCATCCCGTCATTAGGCCGACTTACACAAAGCCATATCCTGATTGGGTAGATCAAGCATATCCATGGCCTAAAGGGTATAAAGTGCCAGAATTCTCACTGTTTACTGGTTTAGGAGAGGTGTATACTCTAGAACACATAGGGCAATTCACATTGCAAAGTGGTGATGTAACCGATTACCATAAAATGAGGCTTTTCCCTAGTTCATTAATAGGAGTAGCTTTCTCCTGGTTCATCAACTTGCCAGCGAACTCTGTTCAAACATGGCAACAATTGGATCAGCTATTTCACGCTCAGTTTTATAAAACTGAATTTGAAGTCACTTTGGCTGATTTGGCGAATCTACGTCAAATGCCAAATGAATGGGCAGAAAGTTTTCTCCAAAGGTTCAAGACAGCAAGAAGCAAGTGTTTTGTACCTCTGCCTAAAAAAGAATTTGTCAAAATCACTCAGGGCTGCTTGAGCTTTTCCAGTTGAGTGCGAATGTGATTAGGTATGAACGATTGATAAGAGAGGAAGAACAGATGAAAAATTCTAGTAAAGGGACTTATTATAAAGACCCAAATTTTGACTTTCATACCATCAGCGACGAGTTATACGATCAGGCCAAAATGTGTTTGGCCGAATTGGTCAAAGGAGATATGTATACTTGTCCCATAATAGCCAAGCCTAGACCATCAAGCAAAGATGAACCCATAAAAGATGGAAACATAAAGGCTAGAACGTTCTCGTTCGATGTAACCAAAGCTGACCTTATATTTGATAAATTATATAGGGATAAGCAGATAAAGTTGAGCGATAAGCATAAATTGCCAAACCCTGAACAAATTAAGGGTAAAAAATATTGTAAGTGACATAATGCATGGTCACATTTGACTAACAATTGCTTGGTTTTTCGCCATGTGTTGCAGGATGCCATTGAATCAGGACAAATTACGTTTGACGATAAGAAGAAGATGGCAGTGGATGAAAATCCTTTTCCACAGCCACTTGGAGTGAACATGGTGACATCTGGTTTCAAAAATAGGTTGCCAAAATTCAAGTTGGTAGTAGATGATGGAGAAGAGGATCCTAGACCACATCCCAGTGTCTTTGAACGAATCAAGGGAAAAGAACCAAAAAAGGACGAAGATGTCCTGTGTGCAAGATGTAAAAGAGAAGTGAATGGAAATACGGAGAAACCAGGGATATGGCAGCATCCCCATCGCCCTACTTTCTTTCCCAACACTCAGCCTGGTAGAGGGCGAGGTACATCATTCTATAGAGGATCGCCTTATGAGAGGCAGT
Source organism: Olea europaea var. sylvestris (assembly GCF_002742605.1). NCBI lineage: Eukaryota > Viridiplantae > Streptophyta > Magnoliopsida > Lamiales > Oleaceae > Olea > Olea europaea. The sequence goes on along the minus strand of NC_036258.1, from coordinate 7,328,922 downwards.
TCAGGCCAGCAGATAATGGGAGAACATTCAGGCCGCAACCTCGTCGGTCAAATGTATGACATTCATTCTAGTATAATGCAGGAAGGGCAATACCTTTCGATGAGATGACTAGAACCCAACAAAGGCGTTTCCAATGAAACTATGGACGAATGATGAGGTAGCAACAAGGAGTGCCACATCCTAAAGCGCCTAAGCTACTCAAAATAGCCAATCAAAATGTTCTCAAGGATAGTGAAGAAACCAGTACAGATGAATCAATGAAAGAGCTGCCAGAAACTTCTTCTGGGAGATCAAAGTTTGAGCGGGACAGAAGGGATGGAGAAGATCCAGATTAGCCCCTCACTATCCAGTTCGGTACGTTACCTCCTATCGTGGCCAATAATTACTTACTGGCCAATGAATTCAAGAATAAAGAAAAAGAAGAAGAAAAAAGGGAGGACAACGAAAGAAAGGCTCGCGTGCTGGAATGTGAAGAAGGCCAGACTTTTAGAGAGGTCTACAACGATGAAGAGGATGACGGGATGACAGACATTGAAGAAGAAATTGACCTAGAAGCAGAAGGAAAAGGAGAGGAGTATTGCGCAATACTCCATTGAAGCAACTGCATCGAGAGGGAGTTCGCGAAGTAGACTTGTTGGGAGAACCATCTGGTCGTCCTTTCGATTTCTACGTATTGTACGAGACCCCCAAAAGGAAGAAGAGAGTGCCTCGCTCTGAAAAGTATGGATCACCTCCAAGAATAATGCCCCCTCCCACAAGTTGGGTAACTGATGAGGAAGCATTAGAAAACAGTAAGAAGGAAATTCAGGAGACAGAGGCTCAGCACGATATGCTGCACGTCGACTTATCACAGGGGGATAATTCGACAGAAGACAAGCAGGAAATAGAAATAGAGGCTGCCGAAAAGGTTATTTTTAAACGGTCAGCCATGAAATTGACTAAACACTTGAGGCCATTGTACGTTAAAACTCTAGTTAACGGCATCCCAGTGGCAAAAGTGCTTGTCGACAATGGAGCAGCTATAAACACCATTCCATCTAGGATGATGAGGAAGTTCGCAAAGACAGAGGGTGACATGATTCTTACAGAAGTCATCCTTACGAGTTTCAATGGAGGAGCAACTTCAGCTAAGGGAGTTATGCCATTGAACATAACTATAGGGACGACTACTAGGACCACAGTCTTCTTTGTAATAGATGGTCCTACTAGTTACAATGTGTTACTAGGAAGAGATTGGATACACGAAAGTCGAGGTATACCCTCATCGCTCCATCAATGCCTGATCTTTTGGAATAACAAAGGCAAAGCAGAGATGGTACAGGCCGATCATAGGCCTTTTGTCACAGAAGCAAACTCGGTGGAAAAGTTCATGTACGAAGGAAACTGTGGACCTGTCAGGGTAGTACAAGATAGGGAAGAAACTCAAGTTATCGCGCAAAGCGAAGAGCCATTTTCAGTGGACGCACTCACTGAAATGTTCAGACAGATGAGGCCAAATATAGTGGCCCTGGAAGGGCCAGTAATTGGCAAAAGAATAATCAAGGAGTCTTGAATGGATTCTAAGTTACAAAAGCAAATGGACAATATTCAGGCCTTCAAAGCCAGACTAATGGCTTTCAATAAGGAATGCAATGAGAAGGCGAAAGAAGAGACAGCCCTGAAAACGCTGAAAGATAAATTAGCAGTATTCGAGTTAGAACAAAGCATTGGCCGAGAAGTCAACAAGGTGGACTGTTTAGAAGAAGAAGTACTTACAAGGGAACTAGACGACGAAGTAATGCGGATCATCAAACCTGGATATGCTCAAGTACAAGACCCTCTGATCAAAGTAAATATTGGCAACGAAGGAGAAGATCGTCCAACATTCATCAGCCAGATACTCGATCAAGAGGTTAGTGATAAATTAATCGTTTTGTTAAAGGAGTATAAAGATTGTTTTGCTTGGGAATATGAACATAGGTTGTCAACTAAACCTAATTTTAAACCTCATAGGCAGCCCCCTAGACGTTTTGCTCCCAACGTACTCCCTGAGATTAAGAAAGAGATAGAGCGATTATTGAAAGCAAGTTTTATTAGAATAGCCAGATATGTCGAATGGTTGTCCAATATCGTGCCAGTACTAAAAAAGAATGGTAAACTAAGGGTGTGTATAGAGTTTAGGAATTTAAACATAGTTATACCCAAAGATGAGTATCCAATGCCCACGGTGGATTCTTTAGTAGACTCGACTGCTGGACATGTCATGTATTCTTTCATGGATGGGTATTCAGGATACAATCAGATTTATATAGCTGAAGGAGACATACACAAAACTGCTTTTAGATGCCCTGGGTCTCTAGGATGTTTTGAATGGGTGGTTATGCCTTTCGGCCCAAAAAATGCAGGGGCAACTTATCAAAGGGCAATGAATTTAATCTTTCATGATATGATGGGCAAGTTTGTTGAAGTGTATGTAGATGACATAGTAGTCAAGTCCATTAAAGAAGAGGACCATTTCGAACAGTTAAGATGTTCATTTGAGTGAATGAAGCAATATAAGTTAAAGTTGAATCCCTTGAAATGTGCATTTGGTGTTAATGCAGGGAATTTTCGTGGTTTCTTAGTACACAAGAGAGGGATTGAACTTAATAAAAATAAAGCGAAGGCCATTTTAGAGGCCAAACCACCTAGCAACAAAAAAGAATTGCAAAGGTTTCTAGGCCAAGTAACCTTTTTAAGACGCTTTATTTCTAATTGTGCAGGGTGAACTAAAGTCTTTTCGCCGCTCTTAAAGCTGAAAAATCAGGACGAATTCGTCTGGAAAGAAGAATATCAAAAGGCTTTTGAAAGCCTGAAGACATATTTATCAAGTCCACCAGTGTTGGTGTCACCAATCCAAGGAGGCCAATGAAAGTGTACATATCGGCTGAAAAAGAATAAATAGTTGGAATGGTCGCACAAGAAGACCAATTTGGTGGAGAAAGGGTAATTTACTACTTAAGTAGACGGTTAACAAAATGCGAATGTAATTACTTTGCTATCGAAAAATTATGTCTTGCATTGTATTTCACATGTACAAAATTAAGGGCTTATTTACGGCCCGTAACCGTTTATTTAATTTTTAAAGTAAATTTAGTTAATTATATGTTCTCGCGCCCTATTTTACACCAAAGGATAGGCCTTTGGACATTAGCTTTATCAGAATTCAAGATACAATATATACCTCAAAAGGTAGTCAAAAATCGGGCTTTAGCTAACTTTCTAGCCGATCATCCATGCCTTGAAATGCCTGAAGAAATTGAATTAGAAATCAATTCGTTCGAGCTAAAACCTTGGGTGTTGTATTTCGATGGATCAAAAACCTCTAAAGGTGCAGAAGTAGGAGTAGCATTGATTAATTCTTTAGGGATTTGCTACAAGTTCGCATTCACTTTAGACAGAATGTGCACCAACAATCAGGCCGAATATGAAGCCTTAATTGTAGGCCTAGAACTAATGATAGATATGGGAGTAAGAACTGTGATCGTTAGGGGCGATTCTCAATTGGTAATCCACCAATTGACCGGTGATTTTAAATGCCAAAGTGATTCCATTATAAGTCAACATGAGATCGCCCAAGAATTGTTAGAAGAATTCGACTAATTAGAACTTCAATGCGTTAATAGGATATATAATGACGTGGCAAATGAGTTAGCCCAAATGGTCTCAGGGTACTCAAAGGTTTTGAATTGGAAGTCTACTTGTGAGTATGGAATCATATTGCCCGTGACTCAAAGAAGGGCGAGAAAGATTGAACTTCACTGCATACAAGATGGAGATGCAATGGATTGGAGAATAGAGATTAAAAGGTTCCTTAAAGAACCTAATGGAGGGATTAGTAGGAAAATGAGGCTGTGTTTGCTGAACTATACACTAATAGATGAAGAGTTGTTTAAAAAACACTCTGATGGTATATTACTAAAGTGTGTAAGTTTGCAAGAAGCCAAGATGATCATGGCTGAGGTGCACGAAGGGATATGTGGAGCTCATCAAGTTGGCCAAAGGATGAGATGGTTAATTATTAGGAGTGGATATTTTTGGCCAAAGATGGGAGAATTATACGTTCAGTATGCAAAGAGTTGTTTAGCATGCCAAAAGCATGGTCCAATACAAAGGGCGCCAGCACGAGAGATGGCACCTATTATTAAACATTGGCCGTTCAAAGGTTGGGCGATAAACCTGATAGGGAAGATTTATCCTCCATCGTTCAAGCAACATACTTTTGTTATAGTTGCAACCGATTATTTTACCAAGTGGGTGGAGGCGGTACCTTTGAAAGAGATCACCCAAAAGAATGTCATAGAGTTTATCCGTGATCACATCATTTATAGGTTTGGAATTCCACAAACGTTGATGGTAGACCACGGAACATCTTTGAATGGAGATCAAGTGAACAAATTTTTGAGCGAGTTTGGGGTTAAATTAGTAAACTCTACACCATATTACGCTCAATCCAACGGGTAAGCAGAATCTTCTAATAAGATTCTAAAAAACATCATCAGAAAGATGATAGATGAAAATGCTAGAAATTGGCACGAATGTCTGAACAGGGCCTTGTGGGCTTATAGAACATCACCTCTGTTGAGTACCAAAGTTACTCCTTTCCAACTTGCTTATGGATAGGAGGTCGTTTTGCCTATGGAAATCAACGTGCAATCGATTAGAGTGTGCTTGCAACATAAGTTGAATGATGATGAGTATACCGAATCACTAGTTCAAAATTTATTAGAGTTGGACGAATTAAAGTTGGACGTCTTAGATAGATTGCAAGTTCAAAAACAAAGAATGGCTAAGTTTTATAATAAAAAGGTCATAGCCAAGTCGTTCAACCTAGGTGAACTAGTTTGGAAGACGATACTCCCTTTGGATAGCAAGGATCCAAAGTACAGGAAGTGGTCACCCAATTGGGAAGGACCATACAAAATAAACAGTGTGTTGCCCAATGGAGCGTATCATTTGGAAGATTTAGATGGCACCAAGCACGTGAAATTCATTAACGGCAAATATTTGAAAAAATACGTTCCTTCTTTATGGGAATGTGAACAGATAAAAGTATAATCAAAATATGTTGAACGATTAAGGATAACAAGGTCAGAGCGAAATATGTTCAAATAAAGTCCTTTATTATCAAACGTTCAGTACAAAGATGCAAAAATACAAATGATTGATGTTCTACAAACTAAAATTGAGAGTAAGCTAATCTCCTTGTCGATCGCCGAGTAAGAGAGTGGACTGGCCTCGCACCGCCTTCCTAAATGCATCGCTGCAATGGTGGGATCGCCGAGTAAGAGGGTGGACTGGCCTCACACCACCTTACTAAATGCATCGCTGCAATGGCGGGCAAAGAGGCTGAGAAGCACTCTCAGCAAGCAAGGTGGCCCGCAAGCATCTCAAAAATTGCCTTCTATCATCGAACTCCTTGTAAAGGACAAAGAGACGATGGGAAGAACTTTAATGGTAAAAACTTTGCTGCTAGCCAAAGAATATTTCCTATACCTCCCACACCAAAGGTTACATCAAGGCAAATGGTAAAATGGGCGGACCAAACAATCCATTTTTATAGAAAGACAAAGGTTTCGGATTGATTGTCAGAACGCCAAACAATGGCAGCAAATTGGTTTCGAAGGAGAAAATGAAGATGAAGATGGAAGATAGAAAGTGCAAAGCATACGTACATTTATAGGGGGTGGAGATGAAGAGACAGAATATGAGCAGCCACATTCTGCCTAGTAAATGGAATTAAATAGCCCAAAGTCTTGGGAAAAGAGGTGGAAATATCAAAAGAAAATGTGCAAGATTTTTAGCACAAAGCAGTTAAATGCTTAAAGAATTGGCGATTAAAAGACAAACGTCAAATAAATGCACAAGAAGTTAACATATATGTTCATTAATAATGAACAAGGTTACAAAGAGAAAATCAAATGCGAAATTACAAAAGAAAAAGGCGTCATATGTCTTAATTACAGTCCACCCCACACTGAACGAATTCGTTCCCTAAGTTTTTCCCAATCCTCGTTCTGCCGAGAGGAAGTGATGTTCAATTCGGCCACGACATCATCATCAACTTCCAACTTCTTGTACTGCTCAACCAAGGACTTAGTTCGCTCAATTCCCTGGGAGGCGTTGTGCTTTTTAGCAGCCATTCTCGCCTTGCAGTCGTCCATTTTGGCTTGAAGTTCCTTCATCTGAGCAGCCAAACTAACCATCAAAGAGTCTTCAATCATGACTTCGGAAGAGATTTCTTTCAACTCATCCTCAGCCTTGTTGATCTCCAGAAGCTAAGACTCTTTTTTAGATACGGTGCGATGATATTGAGTACTTTTGGCTTTTAGTTCAGCATTCTTGGCTAGCAAAGAAAGGACCTCTGAGTGGATAACTTTCAACGTCGCTTTAAAATCGGCAGAAAGATTGAGCGACAGAAGTGTCAGTGCTTGCTCCAACTTCGCATTTAAATGCTCAAGTTTATCCTTGTGTCTGGTAGCACTAGCCCTACCAATGTTCATATCCATGAAGGACACGTACTCAAATATCGACTGCTTGAGGAACTTCAAATCTTCCTCTGAAGAAGCAGCAGGACGATCAGATGGAGCAGGGTGAGATGTCTTGACTTGCCCCCAGGAAGAGAACAAGTCTTGGATAGAACGCACAATCTTGTCAGCACCCTGCAAAGAAAATTGCCAATATTGAAGATTCTCACTACAACGAACAAGATGGAAATAAAAGTGAAGCAACGATTACCTCATCAACAATCGTGGAAGATGGCATATCCTTAGCCAAATCTGCCACCTGTGACTCCTCCATTCGTGAGGACTTTCCCTTGTCTGAGCGAGAAGATGTTGCCACAATGGGCAGACTCATAGGAGTATCTGCAGAACTCAAAAGCAACAAATCAGAAACCAATAGCACAAGCAAAGGTAAAGCATCAAAAAACTGAATTACCTTCTGCTTCGATGTTTGGGGGGTTGACGCCCTGGGAAGAAGGTGGCTCATCCATGGGTTATGATAAGGATTCTGGGACTGAAGATGTCTCTTTAAGCATAGTCCCCTCATCAACCGGTTTGGATGAAGCAGCCTCAGTGGAAGATAATGGAGCAGGAGCTGCAGATGCCAAAGACTTTAAAGGAGAAGCTGAACTTTTCTGAGAAGTCCAAATAAATCATCAGCACACAGAAAAGTTTCAAGTATAGAAAAGTATGCTTGTGAGTAAACCAATTTAATTACCTTCCTCCTGATGATAAGAGGGGTATCATCATCATCCTCCAGAATAGGAGATGCTGAGGCTGGCCGTTTGCGGCTTGGGGCACTCTTGGCTGTAGTAGGCTTGGCAGGGAGAGAAGAAGAAGGACGAGCAGACTGTTTAGCGCGACAAGGAGGAGAAGGACTCCGGAAGGACAAAGGAGTGACTAAAACAGGAGGAGGGGAAGAAATGCTCAGCTGGTCCAGTGAATGAAAGGCACGATTGGCATCAGTCACAAACAATCTGCGCTTCACTGACGGCCAGAGCTGTTCAAAAAGAGGATGGATGGCGTGGCTAGAATTGAAGGGGGCTAATGAAAAATAGCTTGTTAAAAGAAGATTGCGAGCATTTATAGCCTCTGCCTCCGCCTTATTAATAATATGAAAGCGGTCAATCAAGTTCCTTGAATAGCAAGGAGGAACAGGCCAAGTTTGTCCGAAACCAAGTTGGCGAGCAAAAAATTGGGGAGCATAAATTTCTACCCTTACCTTGGCATTGGTCCCAATTAAAATATCATGAAATACCTCCCTCCCGGTTAAAAACTGGATCCAAATGAGTAGGGAGGTGCTCGCGCTGTCTATAGTGGAGGGGGGATGCACATAGTTTGGAGTAAAAAAAGGAAGAAAAGGAAAGAAGGAAGGGATTGAATCCAAAGAATAAAAGAATGAAAAAATGTCCCTTCTAGACATATTTACAGGAGTCAAGGGCTCAATGGCTTGCCCATAGCAGCTAGCAGAGGAACGAGAAATTGATGGAGCACCAAGCAATGGAAAATAGGATCTCAACCACAGTTGAGTGAACCAAAGAGGTCCACTACCAGTGGGAGATGCACCATTCTTCAATTGAGTTTGAAGAGAAGTCATGCCTCTATAAAGGGCAGCAAAAAAGAAAGAACATAAATTCAAAGACCTGCTACGCGCCAATTCATGTGCTATGGGTAAATAATTAAGCGAGGGCTTTATGTTTGTCACACACAAAATATATTTACAAAGCCAAACCAGAAGAAAGGCCACTCGATCAGTATGGGAAGGCTCAGCGCTCGAATGATTATGAAGGGTTTGCAGGCTTGAATAAGACTCGGTGTAGTTTTTACCAAACTTTGGGGCGCCACCAGAAACCAAGATACCAGGAAAAATGGTATCGCCCAAAGGTGATAGATTCACCAGGGCCCCAACATCCCTTAAAGTAATAGACATGGGGCCAAGAGGGAAAATAAAGGTATTATACTCGGAAGACCAAAAACTCAAAGCGATCGAAAAAAGTGTTGAATCAAAAGTTGGGGGTTGAATAGAGATTTCTAACAAATCAGAAATCTTAGCATTATCAAAAAGTGCCTTAGTAGGACCATGACCCACAAGATGAGCATGCCACCTACGGAAAACTACATCAGATTTAGGCCAAGTGTGAATACCTCTTTCGCGAAGTGGCCCCAGCGGCAGAGAGTTTAAAAATGGAGGGCCTTGAGTACAAGGAAACAGTTGGCCCACCGCCGCCTGTTCGACTGCCTCTGCATTGTTGAAGAAAAGACCTAGGTAGAACTTATTGAGTTCGACATTGGCGGGCGCGAGAAAACTCGGAGTTATGTATGGACGACTCAGAAGTTTCTGAAAGTTATCAAAACTAAAGGAGTCGCCAGCTTGAGATTGTGAAGTAGCCATTAGGGATGAAACGGAGTTTTTTTAGAGTTATGTAACAGGGAAGCAAAAGATGAACAGTAAATCGTGGGAGAGACGCGAAAAAGTGAGGCGTGATTTAATGGTGCAGTGAAATGGCGTGTTTGGAGGTTATAAGGGTTTGCAAAACGTCGCACCTTTTCAAGCTATGGAAGAAAACAATGATTAAAATTCTTGGGAATTTCGAATGTTGTTGGAAACACAAAGTGAATATGGCAAAATTTAATAATTGATATTAATTCTGCCATATTGGGAGATAATTGTTGACACATAAAAATTCAGCCCAAATCGAATGGCCCAAGGAATGAAGCCCAATTGGAGGGTTCCCAAATCAGATAGCCCAAAGAACGAAACCCAATCAAACAATTCAAGATGAAGGCCCAAATAGGGAGGCCCAAGAACGCGGTAACGCCATCGCCCAAGTTTGCAAGTCGCCCAGAGCTGTTACTCTATTCTCGCCCAAACCTTCAAGTCGCGCAAAGTCTTAGCAAACATAAAGTGTTATGGTTATCAAGAAGTGCAGTTATCAAAGCAGTTATTAAAGTAGCCCTATCACGTTCCACGATTCAAGGAATTCAATCGAAAATGGTTGAACGACGAAGAGTAATGGCAGCAATTAAAAAAAGCAGTTTCATGACAAGTTGGCCATTACGAGGAAAGTGAGCAGTTGTAAAACGATCAAACAGTTTATAGGCGCTTGATCACAAAGAGATCATCCATGGAGTATAAAAGGGAGAAAAGACATAGAGCAAAAGACCGAATAAAAAACTCTCGAACAGAGAACATGTAATTTTAAATTCCTTAGCTTAGATTTAAACACTTCTTTCAGTAACTCGTGTGCTTGCGCCCCTTGGAGACATTCTGTTTTTAATTTCCAATTGTAAAGTCATCGCCAATAAAAGAACACCCATTTTTGGGACTTTGTCTCAAGAGGTTTGTCCTTTACACAATCGCCTGATCCCTTTTAATTGTTAGCGACGAACCCGTGCGAAACAATGATCTTCATAAATACGAGTATGAAGTTCCATTGGTCCAATCATATAACATTTCTTCCCAGTTGTTTAATCAATACAAAAGCTCTGCAAGTTTCAATGTTCTAATAATTAGTGAGTTTTACTAGTAAAATATGACAAACACCAAAATTCATTTTGTTTATATATTTTATCTCACAGACTTTGAATTAAAGTTCATGAATATTTTATACGATGAACCTCTGACAAAATGATGATAATGAAATCTGAACAATATAACACAAGATTTCGAGTTTATAATGACTTAATAACTCCGTCTTAGCACTTTATGTTGTAATTAATTGATAAATTCAACCATAAGTAAGGAAAAATTATGAGATTAATATTTTCATATAAACATAATAATTAAGGATACACATACCATTGTGCCTCCATCAAGTAAAATAGGAGAGCTACAAAGACTCATATAAAGATCTTCCTTGGTTGCATAGGCCACAGGATTCACTGATCTGGAGATGATGTCCTCATAATCAGGCGGCAACAATCTCTCCTAATCTGTTCTATTTTCTGTACTTGAAGAAGATCCAAGTTGAACATTCCGATTATCACGAATCGGAGTATTCCACCCTGATATACTAGAGGATATGGAGCTGAAGCTTGGTTCCCTCGAGGAATTTAAAGCAAGCTGCTTGAGTTGTTCCTACAGAGAACAACTTACACAAGTCTCTCCCAATTATCATAGATATTAGACATCCAGCTACAAAATCTCAAATAAGAGGCTCCCTCTTGAATTATTTCGAGTTTAATTACTGATTTCTTCACGATTCGTTATGCCGATTTTAATTCAGACGTGTAGAAAGAATTGAAGTCTTGGTCCTGCCGTCCATGGTGAGGCCTATTAAATGCTGAAGTGACCCCACTTGCTGCCCTAATTTTCTTGGTAAGTTCAGTCTTCAGATTCTAAATTTTAACTTCAAATGAAATTGCACCTTTACTCACTAAACGACTGACAAATTATAACCCTAATACATCATAGTAAATTAAATAATGCTCTCTTGAACTCACATCACTTGATCTGGACTGAGTAGACGATAAGGTTAGAGTTCTTTGATATCTATTCCACACCTATAAGAAAATTTTAGTTACAGTCAATTTCACCTCGATTTAGAAATAACACAAACAATTTCAATAACAAAACTTTAAAAATTATCTTAGACAAACAACTGTAAATCTATTTGAGTCCACTTTTTTCATAAATCTAATTCATCAATTGAAATTTTGACGCTAAATAAAAATAAATATATAAAAAAAATTAACAGAAGGAAAGGCCCATCCATAGGTAACGAAATATGAAATAAAAATGATAATTCAAGATTATTCTTATAATCAAACAGCAATAATCTTTCCAAACGCAGGTCAATTTTTGTACTGGAATAAGCTTCAAGCTGAAGATTCTGTTCATGAATTGGAGATCCCAGACTGACTCTGAATCTTAAAGACACGGAGCTGAAACTTGATTCCATTCAGCTAAAGGAAGATTCCAAAGTTGTTCTCTCCATAGCATGGCTTCCACTAGTCTCTCCCAATTGTCATAGTTTTAGACATCTCGTATATCTCTTCCAACAACTGTCTTACAAAATCCAGAATCTACAATGATCGAATATGAGAATCTGGCTTGAATTATAGAAATTACATTAAAATGGGATCTGTACACAAAATTTTGAAATGGACTAACTGTATGAATTATACATGCTTTCCTATTTGAGTTTTCGATGGGAGGTGAGGAGAGGTCTCCGTCCAGGGCAGCCTTAGTTTCATGGACCACGGGTTTGGTTCCCAAAGTTCTACTCCTCTAAGGCAGCCTTCCCCTCATTCTTAGACCGCCAAGCCAAACAATTGTCACACGCGCACTCAAATTTTTTTTTTTTTTTTTTTTGAAACCCTCATTCATATCCGTCTCCTATCTTCCTCTCTCTGTGCTGGAGCATTCGAGTCTTCGAGAAGTGAAGATCCAACAAGGCCGAATGATATGACCCGGGAGTCGAGCTCGACGAAGGCAAGTGCGAGACAAGACCCGTTGATAGTTGATGGTGGACCAATGACGCGATCAAGGGCAAAGTAAGTGAAACAAGCGATGGGATTGCTCGTTCAAGAAACCATTGATGGAACCATGTTCAGGACTCAAAATGGAGCAACTTTCATGTTCCGGTCGAAGGCCGAATCAACTTGGATTAATTTGTTATCAAGCGACAAAACCGGAGGTTGAAAACAAGCCTATGCAACCGCACAGGCTAAAACATCATGCGACCGCATAGGTGCTTACTGAAACTCAAAGAAGCCAACCGGATTGCGCCATGCGATCGCATGGAAATACACTATGCGGTCGCATAGACCATTTTTTTGGCAAAATTCCTAATTTTGGCAATTTTCCATATTTTGTTAGTTTTTTATTCTTTTCCATATTTTGGGGATTATGATCAACTTTTGCATGATTTTTACCTAGTTTTTAGGTTTAGTATAAATAGAAGTTTTCACTCAATCGTTAAAAACTTTTGGCATATTTGATATTGAATTAAAAGTGAGGCGTATTGTCTTCTCTTTATCGTTCTTCATTGAACAACTTCAAATTTATCAAATGTTAACTTGTGGCGTTCAAACAACCGGATTTAATTCTTGGATTGCGTGATCATGGGGTCTTTCAAGCATCGTTCTTGTTGGGTTTTTTGGTTCCACTTTCTTTTGAATTAATCCTAAACTCTTGGATTAATTTGGCTTTCTTGGGTTCGTCAATTTCGTTGTGAGTTTCGTAGTCAACATTACTACGGGGTTCACATCAGTTGGTATCAGAGCTCTGGCTCCAAATTAATTGAAGGTTATATCTTTTCTTTATTTGTTTGAGTCGTTAATTTTGTTTTTTTAGTTTCTTCTTCAATTTAATTGTTCTTTCTTAGTTCTTCTTCATTCTTGTTTTTCTTTTCATCATTTCGTTGAGTTGTTGGTAGTTTAATCATCTTATTTCATCAAGGAGTAAAAAAAAAAAGGATAAAAAAGGTTACTGTACATTCGAAGTACTGTTCACAAACAAAAAAATTTGATATTATTATTGTTTGATTTTGTTTTTCTACTAACAACAATTCCTACATTGTGTTTGACTTTGGGATATTCAATTGGGTTCGATTCTTTCAATCTTCTATTGAGTCTATTCACATATTCTTGTCAAAACATTCATTTATTCCACTTATTCAAGTCATTTGAGTCTCGTAGTCTTCGATTAATATTCGGTTTGTCTGAATTCCCGATAAAATAATTGATTTAGTTCATTTGGTTCTTTGAAATGCTTGGAGGAGACTTTGAATGGTAAAAGGCGGAGTGGTGAGTTTAATAGAGGGAAAAAGTCATAGTGAGTGTTTTTCGTGTGAAATCTTTGTGAGGCATAAAAAAATTGTGTGATATGATGTCGGAAAGAGAAGGTTCTAATTCAAGCCGAAACGGTAATGACAACAATGCATCGGAGGACATGATAAGGAGGTTTGAAATGGTACTTGGCAATGTTAGGGAAAAGGTGGATAGGCAAGGGGAATGGATGGCGCAAATAGGTACTACAATTGCTAATCTTTGCTGGAGACAAGTGGAGATGTCTAATGCTAGGGGGTCGGATATGCGTGAATCTAGGAGAGGAAGGCAAGATGAGTATCGTAGTGATGAGAATGATTTTAATGAAAATGACATTGATATGGGTCGAGCGAGGCATAAGGGCAATAGGATGGAAAGACGGGGTAGAAATAACTTGGGAGATGAAGTAGATGGAAAGTTGGGGAATATTAAAATGACAATTCCGCAATTTAAGGAGAGAAGCGATCCGAAAACATATTTAGAGTGGGAAAGGAAGGTTGAGATGATTTTTGAGTGCTATAATTATTCGGAGGAGAAAAAGGTAAAATTACCTGTGCTTGAATTTGTGGATTACGCGATATCTTGGTGGGATCAAGTACTTACATCACGGCGTAGGGGTCAGGAAAGACCAATTAGCACTTGGGATGAATTGAAGGTGTTGATGAGGAGGAGGTGTGTTCCGAGTTACTATTATAGGGAAATCCATCAAAAATTGCAAGGTTTGTACCAAGGATCGAAAAGCGTAGAGGATTATCACAAGGAGATGGAAATTCTTATGATTCGAGCTAATGTGGAGGAAGATTGGGAGCTACCATGGCACGGTTCTTGAATGGGTTAAATCAGGATATTGCAAATGTTGTAGAGTTGCAACACTATGTGGAGATCGAGGACATGTTACATGTGGCAATGAAGGTCGAGAGGCAATTGAAGAGGAAGGGAACGTCTAGGCAACCGTTAGGTACTTCAACTCCTAATCTAACATGGAAATTGAAGTGGGATGACAACAACAAAAATGGGGCTGCACCTAGAGGTAAAAATGATTGGCAAAAGGGCAATGATGAAAAAGCTAGCAAAACCAACATCAAAATCGGAGGCACAACCGTCGCGCAATCGGGACATCAAACGTTTTAGGTGTTTGGGAATGGGGCATATTGCTTCTCAATGCCCAAGCAAATGGCCAATGGTGTTGCGGGATAATGGAGAGATTGTGAGCGATAGTGATGGCGAATTTGATGACATGCCAGCGTTGGAGGATGCTAGTGAAGAAGAAAAAGTTGAAGGGCTCGTTGGGGATCTACTAGTCACAAGGCGAGCTCTCACTACTCACGTCAAAGCGGATGACTTGGAGTTGCAACGAGAGAACATTTTGCACACTCAATGCCACGTCAACAATATGGTATGTAGTATTATAATTGATGGTGGTAGTTGCACTAATGTAGCTAGCGAATCTCTTGTAGAAAAATTAGATTTAACATTGTTGAGGCACTCGAGACCTTATCAATTGCAATGGTTGAATGAGAGTGGCGAGGTGAGGGTGAATCGAAGGGTGTTACTTAATTGTCAATTGGAAGTTATAAGGACGAGTTAGTGTGTGATGTGGTGCCAATGCAAGCAGGACATATTTTATTGGGGCGGCCATGGCAATACGATAGGAAGGCCATGCATGATGGGTACAAAAATTGATATAGTTTCATTAAGGATGGAAGGACCATTACTCTTGTGCCATTAACACCGGTGCAAGTCTATGAGGACCAATTAAAATTGAGAAGTGAGGAAGAGAGGAGAGCAAAAGAGTTAGAAAAAATGAGAGCAAATAGTGAGTTGGAGAAAAGAGAAAAAATGTTGAGATAGCCATTAGAGAGAAAAAGAGAGAGCAATCATAAGAGAGAAAAGAAAGAGAGTGCCCTAAGAGAAGAGAGAAAACACGAGCGAATTTCTTTGTAAAAGAGAGTGATTTGAGGAGGGCGATAGTTGAGAGAAAAGAGATGATCTTGTTCGTTTATAAGGAATCACTCCTCAATTTTGAGGAAATTAACCCACCCTTCCCTAGTTTGGCTAAGTCTTTGTTGTAGGAATTCGACGATATATTTCTGGAGGATGCACCAAGTGGATTGCCGCCTATTCGAGGCATTGAACATCAATTTGACTTCATACCCAAAGCTGTCATTCCTAATCGACCAGCTTATTGAAGTAATCCCGAGAAGACTAAGGAGCTTCAAAGGCAAGTGGAGGAGTTGATGAGCAAAGGATACGTGAGGAAAAGCATGAGTCCTTGTGCGGTACCGGTTTTGCTTGTGCCAAAGAAGGGTGGAACATGGCGAATGTGCGTGGATTGTAGGGCTATCAACAACATAACGGTAAAGTATCGTCACCCTATACCTAGGTTAGATGACATGCTTGATGAATTACATGGTGCTTGCATATTTTCTAAAATTGATTTAAAAAGTGGGTATCATCAAATTCGTATGCGGGAGGGTGATGAATGGAAAACGGCTTTTAAAACTAAATATGATTTATATGAATGGTTGGTTATGCCGTTTGGACTCACAAATGCACCTAGCACTTTTATGCATTTAATGAACCATGTTTTACGTGCTTTTATAGGAAAATTTGTTGTGGTTTATTTTGACGACATCTTAATCTATTGCAAAGACCTAGGAGAGCATTTAGAACATTTAAAGTGTGTGTTAATTGTTTTAAGGAAAGAATAACTCTATGCTAGTCTTAAGAAATGTACGCTTTGTATGGATAGAGTTATTTTTCTTGGTTTTGTGGTTAGTGCTAATGAGGTAGAAGTAGATGATGAAAAGATAAAAGCTGTTAGAGATTGGCCGACACCTAAAAGTATAACAGAAGTTAGGAGTTTTCATAGTTTGGCTAGTTTTTATAGGCGTTTTGTGAAGGATTTTAGCACTATCACCGCACCACTCACGGAAGTAGTTAAAAAAAGAGTAGGTTTTCATTGAAGTGATGAATAGGAACTTGCATTTAATACTATTAAAGGTAGATAGTGTGAAGCACCTGTTTTGGCATTGCCTAACTATGATAAAACATTCGAGATTGAGTGTGATGCATCAGGAATAGGGGTTGGAGCAGTTTTAATACAGGATCGGAGACCTATTGCATATTTTAGCGAGAAATTGAGTGGAGCTGCTTTAAATTACCCTACATATGATAAAGAACTTTATGCACTTGTTCGAGCTTTGGAGACTTGGGAACATTATCTATGGCCGAAGGAGTTCGTAATATACACCTATCATGAATCACTAAAGCACTGGCGGGGACAAGATAAATTGAACAAGAGGCATGCGCGGTGGATGGAATTCATTGAGACGTTTCCATATGTCATTCGATATAACCAAGATAAGGAAAATGTGGTGGTGGATGCATTGTCGCGAAGGTATGTATTGCTAACTACTCTTGATTCTAAGCTATTTGGGTTTGAACATATTAAGGAATTGTATGAAAAAGATGTTGAATTTTCGGATATTTATTTGTCATGCATAAAAGGGGTGATTGATAGGTTCTTTAGGTATGAGGGGTATTTATTTTGGGAAAATAGGTTATGTGTTCCTAATTGTTCTATTCGGGAGTTGTTAGTAAGGGAGGCACATAGTGGTGGATTGATGTGACACTTTGGGGTTCAAAAGACTTTAGACGTATTGAAGGAGCATTTTTATTGGCCTAAGATGAAAAGTGATGTTGAGGGAATTTGTAGTTGATGTATAGGTTGTAAAAAGGCTAAATCTAAGGTTTTACCACAAGGTTTGTACACACCTTTACCTACACCTAGTGAGCCTTGGGTTGATATCTCGATGGACTTTATTTTAGGTTTACCTAAGACTAAGAGAGGTCGGGATTCTATTTTTGTGGTTGTAGATAGGTTCAGCAAAATGGCACATTTTATACCATGTCACAAAACTGACGATGCCATGAACATTGCTGACTTAATATTTAAAAAGATTGTGCGTTTACATGGTGTTCCTAGAAGCGTAGTGTTGGATCGGGATGTCAAATTTTTGAGTCACTTTTGGAGAGTTTATGGGGTAAGTTAGGCACTAAGTTACTATTTTCCACAACTTGTCACTCACAAAAGGATGGGCAAACCGAGGTAGTGAATAGGACTATGACACAATTGTTACGCATAGTAATCAATACAAATTTGAAAAATTGGGAGGAGTGTCTACCATTTGTTGACTTTGCATACAATTAAGCTGTTCACTTTACTACGTCATATTTTCCATTTGAAATTGTATATGGTTTTAATCCACTAACTCCTTTGGATTTAATTCCTTTACCTGTGAATAAATGTGGTAGTTTAGATGGCAAAAAGAAGATGTAATTGGTTAAGTCAATCTATGAAAAGGTAAAAGTACAAATTGAAAACAAAAGTAAGTTGGTTGCATCGCAGGCAAACAAAGATAGGAAGCACGTGACATTCAGGCCAGGATATTGTGTTTGGGTGCACCTTAGGAAGGAGCGATTTCCGGAGCAAAGGAAGTCCAAGTTGTAACCGAGGGGCAATGGACCATTTTAAGTGATTGAAAAGATAAACGACAATGCTTACAAGTTGGACCTTCCAGGTGAGTATACTGTTTCGGCTACTTTTAATGTATCTGATCTCTCTCTGTTTGATGTAGGTTTAGCTTCGAGGACAAATCCTTTTGAAGAGGGAGGGGATGATATGACCCGGGAGTCGAGCCCGATGAAGGCAACTACGAGACGAGACCCGTTGATAGTCGATGACGGACCAATGACGCGATCAAGGGCAAAGCAAGCGAAACAAGTGATGTGATTACTCGTTCAAGAAACCATTGATGGAACCATGTTCGGGACTCAAAATGGAGCAACTTTCATGTTTGGGTTGAAGGCCGAATCAACTTGGATCAATTTGTTATCAAGCGACGAAATCGGAGGTTGAAAACAAGCCTATGCGACAGCAAAGGCTAAAACACCATGCGACCGTATAGGTGCTTACCGAAACTCAAAGGAGCCAACCGGACTGAACCATGCGACCGCATGGAAATACACTATGTGGTCGCATAGACCATTTTTTTTTGCGAAATTCCTAATTTAGGCAATTTTCCATATTTTGTTAGTTTTTTATTCCTTTCCATATTTTGGGGATTATGATCGACTTTTGTACGATTTTTATCTAGTTTTTAGGTTTAGTATAAATAGGAGTTTCCATTCAATTGTTAAAAACTTTTGACATACATAATATTGAATTAAAAGTGAGGCGCATTGTCTTCTCTTCATCGTTCTTCATTGAACAATTTCGAACTTATCAAATGTTAACTTGTGGCATTCAAACAACCAAATTTAATTCTTAGATTGTGTGATCAAGGGGTCTTACAAGCGTCGTTCTTGTTGGGTTTTTTGGTTCAACTTTCTTTTGGGTTAATCCTAAACTTTTGGATTAATTTGACTTTTTTGGGTTCGTCAATCTCGTTGTGGGTTTCGTAGTCAACGTTGCTATGGGGTTTGCATCACGAAAACCCACTTCTCTTTCAAGTCTAAGCCGTCCGTCGACCGTCGCCAACTCGCCATCCACGCCAATACCTACATGGCCCTACTTTACCGATATAAAATCTAATTTATATGTAATATTCATTCAGATTTCAGTATTCCTTCTCTCTTTTTTTTTTTTTTTTCTTTTTTCTTTTCTTTTTTTTTTTTTTTTTTTTTTTTTTTTTTCTTTTTTTTTTTTTTTTTGCATCCAACAATTTCTCAAGCGAAGTGGCTGAACTTGGGCTATTTTATTGAAATTTCCAAAACCATTATTGCAATTCTAACCAAAATGTATTATCCAATTTCCAATTTTATAAAAAAACTGCTTGGCTGGATTAGTTTATGCTCATAATTGGAATTGGAGTTTTGCTGTTGTGGTTTGGCCATTTAGGATCTTTAACTTTTTTTATTGACACAAAACAACATAATCAAAAATGGTAATAAAACAAAACCATTATATAGCTGTTGCACTATTTATAATTGGAGAATGTGTATGGCAATTGGACAAACTTACTACTATGAACAATATTCTGTATTTTATGGATTCAATGAATTGGGATATGATTTGTTTTCCTTCAATCAAGTATTATAACTCAAACTCAAAGCAAAGAGGGCTTTTTGATAATTTATTGTTGATACTCTAGATAAAACTTGAACATGGATCTATTATTTATTAATAACAGTTCTTTACTTTGAGATTAAGATTAGTAATTTAATAGACTGGCAGAGACAAGCCTGACTCATGTCTCATTGGAGTTTCACAGTTTACCAGTACACATCTCAATTGTAAGAAATATAGGAATTTTAGGTATTGTAGTGGTGCAATTTAAAGGTGTTGACATAATTTACAGGCGCCAAAGGTATTAAATATATCTTCATGTTTAATTTAAATTTATCTTCAATAATTAATTTGTCATTGTTGTTGCCATTAAATTTTGATTTCAGGATTGTGAGTTGTGATGATAGAAATCTCAAAGTGTCACATTGTGTCATTTCATAATTTTTGCTCAAATCCTATTTTTCAGGCAAGCAATGGCTTGCACTCGTTTATTTATAAACATATAGGAAATGTTTGAAGCCTTATCAACTTATTTGATTGTGTTGCAGTATTGTACCCTTGTTGGGTCATATTGACTTTAGTTAGATTTAATTGTAGGATCGATTGTGCGGGCCCATTGTTATTTGATAATAATAATAATTTTGACTATAAGCTTGTTTGAGCCCTATTTTTGGTGTAAAATGCATTTTGGAATGATAGATTGATAAAAAATGTGTGGTTAAAAAATAAGGAAAAGTTTGTGGTTTGCTTGTAATGTTATTTTATTAAAGAATGTGTGGTAGAATAAAAAAGAAGAGAAAAATCTATTTTGAAAATAATAGAATCAGATAAAGTTTATAATACATTTTTTTTATTTTGTTTTATAGTTAATTATTAAGTTAACTTCATGGTTAGTACCATAATACACAAATCATGCATAATACAATTTTTTTTTTTTTTGGCCTTATTTTTGAAGGTCCTAGGCCCCCAAAAATCACAAAACCTGAATTGGATGTTAGGTATTACTTGCTAGAGATCATATCATTAGTGCACTCCTTGATAAAAGATAACATACGTGTAGTTGTTGGCGACTTTACCTTGCCCCATGGGGAGATAAGCATTCCCACTATGTGACACTTAGGACTCAATTGTTCTTGTCTCTTCCTTTACCTACATCTCTGATATTTTTGGTCTACCTCAATGTCAAAAATTGGTGGCAGAGTTCTCAACCGAACCCCATCCATACTGGTTTCAAACACGACTTATTGTTAGCTCCTAAATCCTTGCATTAGCCTCTTCACTTAATTGTTTTCTTTCCTGTTTCTTTTGACGGTTGTAGTTCCAAATTATATATATATATATATATATATATATATATATATATATATATATATATAGAGAGAGAGAGAGAGAGAGAGAGAGAGAGAGAGAGAGAGAAAAAAGGTCAGTTGTGCCTTTATATATACATATCTATCAACATCACCACTGCAAATAGAGAATATACAAATATTCTTATTCCTGCATCATACTTGCACAAGCATGGACAACCATGGTAATTGAGATGTGGAGGAGCATTCCCATGTCATTTCTCTCTAAAAGTATGATTCTTCTACGTGTGTCGTAACATATATTACTTACATAACATTTACATAACTTTAGGGGCAGAGCTACTAGGAACTTGGTGGGGGCTTTACAATACTAGTAACTTGTGTTTTACAATCCAAGTAAGGATAAATAGTCAAGCATTGCAGCTTCAGCCCTACACCGAAAAAGTTGGGAGAAGGCGAAAAGGAAGACAAATCAGGCGGCGACACTGAATATTTATTCATTTCATCTAGAGATTCTAAGGTTTAAAAATATTCATTTCCCCCTTTAATTTAAATTTTTTTTAACCTTATTTGGTATTCACTTGGAATCAACCAGAATTATTCACATTTCCGTCTTGATTCACATTGCATCACTTAATACTTTATTTAGATGCAGCTATGTATCAACATTCAACATCTCTTCTGAAAATAGAGAATATAAGGAAAAAAAATATCATCACTTCATTAGTTTTGCACATGCATAGACAACCATGGTAATTGAAATGTGGATGAGCATTCCCAAGTTATTTCTCTCAAAGTATGATTCTTCTGCATATGTTGTAACATATATTTCTTAAATAATGTTTACATAACTTCAGGGGTGGGGATATTACTTATTATTTAGATAACTAATAACTTGTTCAGCCCAAATAAGGTTAAGTACTCTCGCAGAGCAACTTTAGCCCCACTCTGAACAAGTTGGGAGAAGACAGAAAAGAAAATAAATCCTAAGGACTGTAAAGATTCATCCAAAAATCCTATGGATTGAAAAGATTCTTCGACTCCCTTTCCTTTTCTCTCTCACAGTTTTCTTTGGAAAAATCACACTGTTATCATTGGGGGGTCGAAATTCAATGCCTTCTACAATGAGGACGGGCTTCAAACATTGTTTATTCTTCCATACTCGCACCTCCACAACTGTTATTTTCTTGATCAGTATAAAAGCTTCCAATTTCTACCTCCATCCACTTATCGAGTCTCATTGCAGTATTCCCATTTCTATCTGTCCGTGGATTAAGGTTGAAAACACTAGCTCGCTTCTGAGCATCGCCATCCTTAATTCTATCAAAACTGATAATTGCATTTGCTAACAAGGGACCACCCTTGTAAGAATTCGCAAATCCATATACTAGATAAGCTGCATAGGGTGTCTCTGGCGACAACATATTTGTATCTATTTGTCCTCGAATATCAAACCTCAAAACTTGTTTAAGCTTCGCCACTGTTGAGAATCTGCACATAATATTATTAACATGCAATTTCAAAGGAAATTCAAAAGAAAAAAGATATATCTTGTATATGGTTAAGGACTTGGAGTCTGGGTGAGATGCCAACTTCCAGAATTCTGGGATTTCACCCCATAAAATTTTGAGTTTCTTGCTCCAATCATAACACATTTCTTCCCAGTTGTTTTATCATTATGAAAGCTCTGCATTCTTCAATGTTCAAATAATTAATCCTTTTATTTAGGTTAAGTCCACAATTAACAGCAGAATATAGAAATTTATAGAAATTTATGGTGTTGCCATTTGTCCTCCATCAAGTAAAATTGGAGAGTCACAAAGACTCGAGTAGAGGTTTTTTATGGTTGCATAGGCCAAAGGATCCTCAAATCTGGAGATGATGTCCTCATAATCTGATAGCTGCAATCTCTCCTATTAGAGATGGAAACTCCAGCCATGCATTGCAAGAATCCAAGATTATCAATCAAGATCTCGCATATCATTTAGCCCCAGAAATCACTCAACCTGCTTTAGACACAAAATAAATCAAGGATTGAGGAGCATATTAACATACCATTTTTACTATTGTGTTTATGGAAATCTTTTGGCTGTCTATGTATTTAAATATTTCAGCCTTTTACTCATTTTTCTTATGAGAAAAAAATACACAACAAATATATAGCCTTTTTTTCATTTTCTGCTTGGTATCAGAGCTTGTGTGAGTACAGGGCTTAACACACCAAAGTCTTTTTTTTTACACCATGACCTCTCTATCCTTAAACGTAGGCAACTTCATTACACTCAGGCTCACTCCAACCAAGTATCCCCTATGACATGAACAAGCTTTGGCTCTTGCAGAAAGTTAGGAGCTAGTTGGCCATCTCACAAATGAAGAGCCTACCCCTCCAAATACACCACATCAAATCCAAACAATATCACAGAGACAAAAAAATATTGTTCCCAGTTTAACAGAAGAATTCATTACTGGCGAAAGTCTGATCCTTTTCTTTGAGGATGGATCATTGGAACACTTTTTGAGGAAACTCTTGGACTCATTGTCAGCTTAGACATAGCCCATGCAGTATGGGAAGCTCTAAAAAATGCATATGCATAGGACTCACAGGAACGTGAGTTAACTTTACGACAGCAACTGACTTACCCTCGCAAGGAGGAAGACAAAACAATTGGAGATCATATACGCACCTTCAAAGGATTGTGTGACTATCTTGTAGCCATTGGCAAACCCGTCCCTGACCAAGAGAAAGTTTTCTGCCTTCTCACCAGTCTTGGGCCTCAATATGAAACCTTCACAACCACCATGCTAAAGCCACCAAGACCAACATACACTGAGCTGATTTCACAGCTCCAAAATCTTGATCAGAGGCGCAGTTGCTTTTTTAATCATGCCAATCCACCAAGTCCCCAGTTTACTCCTCAATTGGTATTTTATGGACAGCAGCAGCGGCCTCAATAGCCTCTTTCTAGGTACCGTGGCAACTCACAGAAATTCACTTCCACTGGTGAGGCTTCCAAGCACAACAACCAAGGGACCATAACCAAAGCTATTTGAACGATTACACTCCTTTAACTCATCAACGTCGTCCTCCGCTGCCTAGACAACGTCGTATGACTCCCGTTGAAAGAGATCTATACCGAGAGGAACAATGCCAGTACTGTGGATCAATGGGTCACATCGCCAAAATTTGTTGGTGGATACCCAAGAAGTCTACTCAATGTGATGATATACCATAAGCACTTGCAGCACTTACACTAGACAACTCCATCACAGACACTGAATGGACCTCAGACACGGGAGCTTCTAATCACATGACAGGTAAGCCAGGTATGTTAACCAACATACGTGAATATTTTGGTACTGATTCAATTCTTATTGGAGATGGATCCTCTCTACCTATCCTTGGTATTGGTGACTCTTGCATTAAACAGAAGAATATTACCTTACCTCTTTGTGATGTCCTACTTGTTCCTGACTTAACAAAAAAATTGCTCTCCTTAAGTCAGCATACTGGTCAATTTCCTGTTAATTGTGAATTCTCTAATACTGATTTTTGTGTTAAAGAACGGGAAATAGGATGGCCAATAATAACAGGGAAGCGCAAGGGTGACCTCTCTGTTCTCCCCACTTTACCAGAATTGTATTTTTCCCATAGTTTCAAATCAGGATCGACAGAAGTTTGGCATCAACGCTTGGGACACCCTCAACCTTTGGCTTTACAATTATTGAAAAATAAAGGATTAATTGATGTCACAGGGACTATGAAATCTGAACACCTTTGTGATAGTTGTCAACTAGGAAAGCTTAGTAAACTACCATTTTCCAGCTCTGAACATTCGAGTTCTAATGTATTTAAAAAAATACAATGTGATTTATGGGGACCTGCCCCTATTTTGTCTATTGGTAAATTTAGATATTATGCATGCTTGGTCAATGATTTCTCTAAATATACTTGGATCATTCCATTACGACATAATTCTGATTTTTTTACTGCTTACATCTCCTTTAAGCAATATGTTACAAGGCAATTCAATAAACAAATTAAAATCTTTCACCCTGATGGAGGTGGCGAATTCATCAACTCGAAACTATAATCTCATTTTTTGTCTACAGGAGTCATTCATCAGGTATCTTACCTGTACACTCTAGAACAAATAGGTATGGTTGAAAGACGCCATAGGACTATATGAGAACTTGGTATGTCTATGCTATTTCATAGTGGTACCCCTCTTTTTCTATAGGTCAAAGCCTTCACTACGGCTGCCTACCTTATGAATCACCTACCTTCATCTGCTCTTAATTTTGAGACCCCATATTTTACATTACATGGTACTCATCCTATTTACTCCTCACTTCACATTTTTGGCTCTAAATGTTTTCCTTACACTTGGGACACATGACGCCACAAATTTGATTCTAAGACTATTCCCTACATCTTTGTAGACTTTAGTGATAAACATAAAGGTTACAACTGTTTTCATCCCTCAAGCAAAATTTTTTTTTAATCTCGCGGCACGTTGTCTTTGATGAGTTAGATTTTCAACTAATCATAAAACTAATACCTCTCCCACCTCATCGTAGGTCATTAGCATTTTTGATTCTTGGTTACCGCATCCTGACTTCATTCCTCAATCAACGGCTCCATCAACACATGCTCCCCTAGCTCCCGTAACATCTCCTCCTCCATGCCTGAGTCCTTTGCCATCAGTGGCTCCGCACGTTCCAAATTTTGGACATGCTGAATCTTCCATCTCACCAGATTTGCATCACCTGAGGATACGACTTTAACTTCTCATCCAGCCAGCACACAACTTGGGTTCGAACCATCTCCATTTGTTTCTTGTGTTGCTTCTGAGCCTTCTTCACAACCGAAATTTGAGGCGTGCACCAAAAATCTCCTAGCCCCCACATGCTCTAGCCTCGCACCCCATGGTTACCTGGTCTCGCCTTGGAGTTGTTAAACCCAACCCAAAATATGCCTTGACTACCATATCCTCTGCCTATATCCTTCCTGAACCTTCCAATGTTCGAGAGGACTTGGCTCATCTTGGTTGGAAAGCTTCCATGGACGAAGAACTTGCTGTCCTACATCAAAACTAGACGTGGGAACTTGTTCCCCGTGTCCCTGATATGCATTGGCTCTAAGTAGGTTTTCAAGTCCAAACTCAAACACGACGGCTCTTTAGATTGCCTCAAGGCCCATGTGGTTGCAAAAGGATATCATCAGATTTATGGCATAGACTACACTGAGACCTTTTCTCCTGTCATTCATCAACTGGGTGTAAAGAATGCCTTCCTCCATGGCCTTATTTTCGAGAATATATATATGCTGCAACCTCCAAGAATGGCTGACCCATAGCATCCCACACACGTTTGCAAGTTTCAAAAGGCTCTCTATGGCCTTGAACAGGCGCCACACGCCTGGTTTGATCGTTTCAGTGCCTTCCTCCTTAAATATGGTTTCTTTTGTAGCTTGGCCAATCCATTCCTATTTATTTTTCATTTTCCTCATGGTTCACTAATCTTGCTACTTTATGTTGACGATATCTTATTTACAGGTTCCATTATGGTAATTGTTACAACCTTTATTCATTTGCTAGGTCGTGAATTTGCTATGAAGGACTTAGGACCGTTGCATCACTTCCTTGGTATTGAAATCTCCCGGACACAAGATGGCCGTCTCTTGTCACAATCTCATTACACCCTTACCATACTCGAGCGCTCTAACATGATAGACTATAAACCTATGAGTACACCACTTGAAGCAAAAGAAAAGGCCTCCTTACATAACACTTCGTTGGCAGATCCAAGTTACTTTCGGGGCCTTGTTAGGGGCTTTACAGTACGTTACCCTCACACGTCTTAATCTCTCCTATAGTGTTAATTACATTTCTCAATTCATGCATGCTCTCACCATCCTTCACTTGAAAATGGTTCGGCGTATCCTATGATATGTTAAAGGTAGTATTGACCTCGGTTTACACTTCACATCTAACATTTCACTTGATCTATGTGCCTTTTTCAATGTAGATTGGGTGGGGTGTCCCACTACCAGGCGCTCCACCACCAACTACTGTACCTACCTTGGGGGCAACCTCATTTTCTGGTGTCGAAGAAACAACATACAATCTTTCGTACCAGTACCGAGGTTGAGTACCGTGCCATGGCCAACACTACTGCAGAACTCACGTGGTTGACTTTTATTTTAAACGACCTTCGCATTCCTATGGGTTCTTCCCCAATCATGTACTGTGACAACCTCAGTGCCCTTCATATGACCATTAATCTTGTGTTTCATGCCCGAAGCACACACATTGAGTTAGATTACCACTTTGTCCGTGAAAGAGTTGCACTTGAACTACTTACCACTCGCCATATCTCCACTGATTACCAGGTTGCAGAACTTTTCACCAAGCTTGTAACAAAGGCTTCCCTCAATTACTTTCGTCCCAAACTCTGACTCTGACACCGGCATAGTTTGCGAGAGGGTATTAGAGATGGAAACTCCAATCATGCACTATAGGAATCAAAGATTATCAATCAAGATCTTGCATATCATTTAGCCCAAGAAATCACTCAACCTGCTTTAAACACAAAATAAATCAAGGATTGAAGAGCATATTAACATATCATTTTTACTGCTATGTTTATGGAAATCTTTTGGCTGTCTATGTATTTAAATATTTTAGCTTTGTACTCATGTTTCTTATGAGAAAAAAATACACAACAAATATACAACCTTTTTTCATTTTCTACTTCTCCCAATTTCTTTCATTTACAATATTAGAAGATGATCCAAGTTGAATATTCTCATTGTCATGAATTTGAGTACCAGAATCAAATATGATACTATAGCTTGTACTTGGTCTCCTGGAATGAGCTAAAGCAAGTCCCGGTCATGTTGTCTCAGCAGCACGGTTTCCACAAGTCTTTCCCAATTATCATAGTTATTAGACATTGAGCTGTATCTCTGTTAACAAAAATCTTGTTAGATACAAAATCTCAAAATATGAGAATCCTCCTTGAACTATTGAAACTTTAACATGGGATTTGCGCAACAGATTTTAAATGGGATTTCTAATGAAAGATACACGTACAGTGTATAAAGAATGAAATCTTGGTCTACGGCATTATATGGTCTGGAATGCATAGAGGATACAGTTGAAGTTCATTTAACTTTAAATTTAGTTATATTGGTATTGTGATCCATAATGGAGAAACATGTTCCACACAGGCTGATTTCATCCAACAAATTAGTCAAACTTTACCTGCTTCGTAAATGATCATAGATTAGTCAAAATGAAAATTATACATATACTTTCACCTAAACAAGCTATGGACGTGTAATCTAAAAGGATAATTAAGGGGTCCAACTTGTATAGTTTTTAGTCTATCTTCAAACTAAAAGGTTCAAAACTGTTCCAGAAATATCCAAATCTAATAACACAAGCAACTTAATGCAGACTATATACATGAATCTTAAGGGAAAAAAATGGAAAAATTACGTATTCTACGAAATCAAACAGAGAATTTATGGTGTCTTAAAACTTAAGAAACCCTATCACTTCGAAAATTTCTTGGATATAAGTGTTGTGAAATCCACATCATACTAATATGGAGAAGAAACTAAACTCCTTATTGTTAGGTTTGAAAGTGTGATTGGCAATTTTGTAGACAAAACGGGCGTAATTGTATGTTTGTAAAAGCCAGGGACTCAATTGAACATTATTGTAAAAGTCAAGGGCTTAGGGTGCAATTTTATATAGATGGTGTTCGAGTCTTTGAAGGAGTCCAAAATGTCTAAAAAGATCACATAAGATCATTGGGATGCAATTGGAAGTTTAAAGGATATCAAAGAGCCACACAAATTATGTTCCGGATTTTCAGTCATAACTTTCAACACATTTTTTTCATAGAAAATGATGGAATTTGGACGAGTCTATTTCCATAAGAATTGTATTCCCTTGAATTATCTTTTCAACACAAGTTGAATCACTTTAATCGGATATCAGGAGAAAAAATTATAATAAAAATACTAACGACTGCTCACTGTCGCTCGATTCTCACTAGCAATTCGCTTGAGCAAAAAAACAAAATACCGCTCACTCAATTCTCGCTGGCATCTCGCTCAAGCAACATTCCCATGTGGCAAAACCCCTAGTTCACATTTTTGAAGTGTTTTACTTGGCCCATACCACCTAGACACCTTCAAATATAAAAACCCAAGCTCTAGCACGAATTTGGGGAGGTTGTTACATTATTCTTTCATTGCAAAAGATATTCATAACATCTTTGAAAAGATCCAAGGTGCAATTTATTGGAGATTTTGTCCACATCAATCTTATGATCTGACAACCATTGTTTTGGGAAAAAACATCGAATCTACATAACCAAAAACACCTTACTTCCTTAATCTATTGAGGAAGGGATTCTCACATTGGAGGATTGAGAGAGGTGGATTGAGGCACAGTTACAGGCATAAGAACGGGTGGTTCTTGGTGTTCCACTTGGTTATACAATCAGTTAAGGACCAGGAGGTTGTAGTGGACAGGAGATTGGGCTTCATCGGGAAGTCTAGCAGGAGGCTAGAAGTATCTACAATAGTAGATCGTGAGATTGGAACAGTAGGTCTGATTGGGTACAAAATTTGGTATAACTTGTACTTACTGAATTGGTATAGCAGAAGTAACTGGCTTTGTCCCGAAGTTTTACCCACGTTGAAGTTTCTCCGTCATCATATTGTTTGTTATTTATTGTTTTCCATAATATACAAACTGTGGCATTTCAACATAGGTTAATTGACTTATATGATTAATCACCTAGACAACTAATTAAAGTGATTTGTTGCTTTAGTTAGATTAATTCCGCATGTAAGGTCAAATTGGTTAAAGTGAAATCTAGAACGTAATCTTGGTATAGCATAAAATTTGAACTTAATACTGTATCGTGTTAGCCAAACATTTTATCATATCTAAGCATTCTAGATGACATTTCACTTATCGCTATTCAAGTCGATGTGTCACAAAACTATTGGCCAAACACAAGAATATGTCTCTTAAGTAGTAGTAATTGTCTAAGCTAATGAAGCAACTTGTGGATGCCCCAGTCTAATATAAATAACACTAGTTACAATATCGGTAATCAATTAATCAATTATTGAATAAATTATTAATTTTATGAAGATAAATAAATTAAGACTCCAATCCTAAAAAATTATTACTAGCTCCTATTATCGTTTACTTTTTACGTGATGAGTTCTCGAATAATGTTTTTTGGTGTGAGACTGATAGGAAATATGTCGTGTTGAAGCACTTCCTATTTATGCATATTTCAACTATATGGCTTTTCTGGACTCGAAGATTGTATCCACTGTACATACTAGTAGACAAGCAGTACCCGTCTCAAGTTTTTTAAACTGTGGTTAGCTTTCCATAAAATGGTCTCATTGAATCATGTTGTTTGGTGCAGATCCACTTTCTTTTGAATATGCCACTGACCAAGGACAATCTGCTCTATTCCAACGTAAAAAAGGCTCGACTAGTTTTTTGTGGAAGCTGTTTATTTTGTTATTTGAACTGCCAGGAGGTCGGGACTGCAGTCCTGTGAGATAAATTATTGTGTATCTGCTCTTTCTTCCCTTCGAAATTGGGAAATTCAATCTATATTTTCTATGATTTTGTTCAACTCATTATCAGTGGTATGTTCATGCTGCTGGTCATGCAGTAGATACCAATGGGAGAAAAGCTCAGATTCTGGCGAGTGATATATAATTGCGTGTATCTAAACAGCTTAGGCTTTGAATCTGTAAACTGATGCTCTCATTAATGCAGGCACAAGTATTTTTTTTGTTTTTTTTTTTTCCGCATTTATAAAATAAGCGTCAGCTTGAACTTGGTCGCTTCTTGGCATCACCATTTGTTGCATGACTAACTAATCTGATAATCACATTTACTGATTAGATACAAGATAAGCAGCAAGAGAAGTCTTTGGGGACATGTTGAAGATCAGTAGCATGAAGATGGAAATTGAATTGGGAAATTAGGTTTTGAGTGCTTATTAGAAGCACAAGTATAGAGAGAGTTTGCTTTTTATGAATGAAATTTTGTGCAATGTGAAATTCATTGTACAACCTTGATCCTTTATCAGTCTTCATGAAATCAATGGACTTGTGATCGTCATGTTGTTTATTCCCTATTCCATTTCATCGGGACAACATTTGTGTATCTATATTGTCTTGAATATCAAGTCACCAATT
The DNA here is from genome assembly GCF_002742605.1 of Olea europaea var. sylvestris. NCBI lineage: Eukaryota > Viridiplantae > Streptophyta > Magnoliopsida > Lamiales > Oleaceae > Olea > Olea europaea. The sequence continues at coordinate 7,298,001 of NC_036258.1, read as the reverse complement.
AATTTTAAACTCGAACCCTATAATATTTACATAACAGTTTGCTCAAAAATCTTCACTTGTTTCTGTGCTGCAACTCTACATTTTTCTCAGTCATTCCACATGCATTTCAAAGAAGAGAAAAGGAAAGCAAAACAGAGGGGGCCAGAAAATTTATTTCTATATTATCCATAAATCCTTAATTTTGAAAAGATCCCATTTCTTCGGTTTCTCACATTTTCTTTTGCACCAAGCTATTTCTCTGCATTTGTAGCAGCTCGAAACTCAATTCCTTCAATAACGAGGTGAGACATAATTTTTTTATCCCCTTTCAACAGCATAAATTTTTTACCCCCTTTCAACAGTCGTGCCTCCACGGGGCCATTTGTCTCCAAGATCATTATAAAACATTCCTTTTTTTTTTCCGCATTTATAAAATAAGCGTCAGCTTGAACTTGGTCGCTTCTTGGCATCACCATTTGTTGCATGACTAACTAATCTGATAATCACATTTACTGATTAGATACAAGATAAGCAGCAAGAGAAGTCTTTGGGGACATGTTGAAGATCAGTAGCATGAAGATGGAAATTGAATTGGGAAATTAGGTTTTGAGTGCTTATTAGAAGCACAAGTATAGAGAGAGTTTGCTTTTTATGAATGAAATTTTGTGCAATGTGAAATTCATTGTACAACCTTGATCCTTTATCAGTCTTCATGAAATCAATGGACTTGTGATCGTCATGTTGTTTATTCCCTATTCCATTTCATCGGGACAACATTTGTGTATCTATATTGTCTCGAATATCAAGTCACCAATTAATTTTAAACTCGAACCCTATAATATTTACATAACAGTTTGCTGAAAAATTTTCACTTGTTTCTTTGCTGCAACTCCACATTTTTCTCAGTCATTCCACATGCATTTCAAAGAAGAGAAAAGGAAAGCAAAACAGAGGGGGCCAGAAAATTTATTTCTATATTATCCATAAATCCTTAATTTTGAAAAGATCCCATTTCTTCGGTTTCTCACATTTTCTTTTGCACCAAGCTATTTCTCTGCATTTGTAGCAGCTCGAAACTCAATTCCTTCAATAACGAGGTGAGACATAATTTTTTTATCCCCTTTCAACAGCATAAATTTTTTACCCCCTTTCAACAGTCGTGCCTCCACGGGGCCATTTGTCTCCAAGATCATTATAAAACATTCCCAATTGTACTTCCATCCATCCGTCTGGTCTACTTACTGCAGTCTGTAGACTTTTACCCGCCAAACCTGGTTGAAGGTGCAAAGCAGTACCTCGCTTTTCTGCATCATGATCTTCATCAAGATTAACAAACTTGATAATCCCTTTTGCTGGTCGAAGTTTGATGTAAGACATTTCTAATCTATGCACGAGATAAGCTGCATAATGAGTCTTTGGGGATAGCATTTCTGTTTCGATCTTCCCTCGGATATCAACGTCCAAAAAAAATCTAAAATCTCCCACCCTGGAGAATCTGCACATCGCATAATTGATATATCTCCTTACGAAAATGCAATTTCCATATTAAATTTGAAAGCTTAAGATATGATGAATGATGATACCTGGAGTCTGCATGAGATGTCAATTTCCATTCAAAATAATTCTCATCAATTTCAAGTTCAAATTTCCTATCATCAATACCAAGTTCCATTGCTCCAATCATATAACATTTCTTCCCAGTTGTTTTATCAATATGAAAGCTCTGCAAGTTTCAATGTTCAAATAATTAGTTCTTGTACTAGTAAAATATGACAAACACCAAAATTCATTTTGTTTATATGTTTTCTCTCAAGACTTCGAATTAAAGTTCATGAACATAGTGTTCTATGAACCTCTGACAAAATGATGATAATGAAATCTGAATAATATAACACAAGATTTCGAGTTTATAATGACTTAATAATTCCGTCTTAGCATTTTATGTTGTAATTAAGTGATAAATTCAGACATAAGTAAGAAGCCTTATCAACGGAATTTTTTATTTATTTATTTATTTATTTATTTTTTTAAGATTAAGATTTTTGCGTAAACATAATAATTAAGGATATACATACCATTTTGCCTCCATCAAGTAAAATAGGAGAGCTACAAAGACTCATATACAGATCTTCCTTGGTTGCATAAACCACAGGATTCACAGATCTGGAGACGATATCCTTATAATCAGGTGGCAACAATCTCTCCCAATCCGTTTCATTTACTGTACTTGAAGAAGAATATCCAAGTTGAACATTCCGATCACCACGAATCGGTGTACTCCACCCAGATATAGAGCTGAAACTTGGTTCCCTTGAGGAAATTAAAGCAAGTTGCCTGAGTTGTTCCCTACGGAGAACAACTTCCACAAGTCTTTCCCAATTATCATAGTTATTAGACATCTAGCTACAAAATCTCGAATAAGAGAATCTCACTTGAATTATTGAAACTTTAATACCTGAATTGCTTTGGTGTGCTGACTTTGATTCAGACGCATAGAAAGGATTGATGTGTTGGTCCTGCCGCCATGGTGAAGCCTTTAAATGCTGGATCCGATTGGGAAAAGCATTTGTGAAGTGACCCTACTTGTTGCCCTCATTTCTCATTTTCTTGGTAACTACGGACTTCATTTTTTAAATGAAATTGCACCTTTAGTCACTAAACTACTGACAAATTATAACTTTGACCCTGATTAAGCAAGACATCATAGTAAATTAAATAATGCTCTCTCTTGAACTCCATCAGTTTGGTCTGAAATGCATAGATGATACGGTTGGAGTTCTTTGATCTCTATTCCACATCTAGACAGTCAATTTCACCTCGATCAAGAAATAACACACACACAATTTCAGTTGCAAAACTTTAAAATTATCTAAGACAAACAACTGTAAATCTATTTGAGTCCCTTTTTAATAAATGTAATTCATCAATTGAAATTTTGACGCTAAATAAAAACAATATAAATTTTAACAAATGGAAAGGCCCATCCATAGGTAATGAGATACCAAATAAAAATAATAATTCAAGATTAATGTTTGAAATTTGTTGTCATTAATATAAAAAAATAGTGAAATGAAATTAATATTCCAATTGAATTTTAATCATTATATAAATGCATACATTTGCACCAAATTCGTGTGTAATTAGAAATAAACACAGTGATGAATTGTTTGTTTGTCATCCATTTTGAATTTCTAATGATCAATCCTCACTTGTTTCATTTTGCAATAACTCCTGTTCTTATAATCAGCCAGCAATAATCTTTCCAAATGCAGGTAAATTTCTGTACTGGAATAAGCTTCAAGCTGAAGATTCTGTTCTTGAATTGGAGATCCCAGTCCGACTCTAAATAAGAGACTCCCTCTTATATTATTGCAAATTTAATTACTTGTTTCTTCACGGTTAGTTGTGTTGATTTTAATCCAGAAATGTAGCCTTGTTTAGGCTCCATTTTAATGTATTTTGAAACAGTGATTTTTTTTATTTTTTTTTTGTGAAGAATATGTAATTAAAAAAGAAAAAATATATTTAAAACTAGATGTATAATTATTTATTAGAAAATATAAGATTAAAAAGCGAACGTAAAAAATGCATTAAAATTAAAATAAAGCACAACCAAGGGCGTACAAATGATTGAATTCTTGGTCCTGCTGATCGCGATGGTGCAGAACAAGCAAAAGTCTTGGTCAACAACTATCCATGATTTAAGAACAAATAACACTGGATTCCACAAGAAAATGCCCATTAATGCCCGAAAAAGCAGCCTAGCATATTAGGATTGTTACCCTATGGCCAATATAGTAGTGATTAATTTGGACCGTTGGCTGAGATGTGTCGAGAGATCAATGGCGGCAATCAAGTAATTCTAAATTTTCACTTTCTAAATTGCACGTTTAGTCACCAAACTACTGACAAATTATATAATTAAGTAAAACATCATCATAGTAAATTACAAAATGCTAGATAATTTATCGACTGAGAATCCCATCCATAGGTACCAAATGAACAAATAAAAATAATAATTTATTAGATAAAAAATAGAAACATACAATTGTTATCCATATTAATTACGTGACATGTATGTGGTGGAGGGAGTTGCACATTGACCGTTTCAATACGTCAATTGATTATATTAATTGGACTGGATCGAATGAATTAAGTAAACCCGTTTTGGACTTGACATCCCCAATCTTTTCAAAGGCGATGACCTCTTGCACCCTAACGGCCTCCTTTAGTTTGTAGGCGAAAGTTAATAAATAAAGATTAATTATTCGGGCCATGAGGCTTGTGGTTTTATTAAGAGAAGAGTACACAACTACAAAGATTTCAAAGTGGACTTCGAAGATAAAAAAAAAACAAACTAGTGAAAAAGTTTAAAAAATCAAGTGATAACAAATTGTGACCACCTGATTAGAGGTCAATGTCACAATAATACACAATTTTGGTTAAAGTCACAAATTACATAGTATCACAGTCACAAAGATATAAATTGTGAGTGACAAATACAAATTAGTCGCAATTACACATTTTTTTAGACCACATATTATTTATTGTTCACAAATTATTAATTTAATCATCTACATATTGGTTACAATCATAAAAAATAATTGATTACAAATGCTCTTATCCCACTCAATCATATGAAACACCATCACCATCCACTAGCTCCAGCACCACCAACAACCACCATTTGCGAAATGACCTCCAATCTAAAATTGCAAGTAGGGTCTGTATTTCACAAATTGCACTTTAGCCCCCGACCTCAAATCAACACCCAAACCCAAAATTTTCCCCTTCACTTTTACTCTATTGACGTCGTGTCTGGCCACACTTGTTGAGCTATCTCAAGGCGCATTGCATGTTATAGTAGCATCGGGCACTGTTGTTGCCTGGTGGTAGCGAGTGCTTGGAATTAGCGTGACGATGCTTGGAAGTTGCAGGGAGTCTTGATAGTATATCCACCATGGTGGTAGCAAGCGTGGTGCTTGGAATTGGGGCGACGATGGCGACATGCGGTGGTGACGACGGTGGACAACAGTTGTGGTGGTGTGGATGTAATTATGAATTGGGGAATGTGAAAAAGAATAAATTAGGGTTTGTTGTGGGGAGCAGGATACATTTGATTTTTGAAAGAAAAAAATCTTACTCCAAATTTTTGAAAGGCTGATTGTCGTATTACCCCTATCTTTGAGACCTATTGTGCAAAACCTCTCAACTTTTGGAACTGAAAAAAAATATTCTTGTATGAAACTTGGTGTGTTTTACCCCGCATCATTCTTTTTCTCAATAAAACAGTTGTGAAATGACGAATATATCGTCCTATTTAAATAAAACAAAAAGAAAAAAAATTAAAAAAGGAATTGCAACTTTAGTCCTAAATTCTTTTAAAAAATGCAAACTAGCCCTAAATAAATTATTAAAAATTAGAAATAAAAAAAAAAAAAATCCCTTTCCCTTCCCTCTCCACTCCCCTCTTCCCACCACCATCGTTGCCACCGGCTCCATGACCGCCATTGCCGAAACTCAATTACTTAAATTGGAAATTGGAAATTTAGGATTTTTTTAGTTACAAAAAAGATTGAGGGATCTGAATGCAATTTTCAATAACATAGCAAGTTAGATTTGATGTATTTTAGTTTAAAATAGATGAATCTTTGCTTAATTTATTATCACCTTCAAGATGGACGAAGCTAAGTGCTTATTTGGAAGTATTTAAATTAAAATTTAAGATGTGATCTCACAAAATGTATGTATAAAAAGTGGTTGATAAATTGTGAGTCCACATATTGGAATGAATAAAAAGGGGGTTTTGGCCAATTTAAATTATAATTTAAACTTTGCTAAACAAGTGTTTAAGCTCAAAAGTCTGAACTCAGCCAAGCTCTTAAGAGCTGAATTAGTTGTTTATGCATCAGCATAGTATGTACTTGTTGCCATCCATACTTTTGAATGTATGTTGTGCTAGACTTAAAATGTATAGAAGCATCTTCATTCATGGTATTCTTGGATATGCAGCTGTTTTTTCTATTTGATTAGTTATTGCCAACTATTGATGTCACTGTTTGCTGAAGATTTCTCACTTCTGAATCTTATTGATCATTTATTCATTGTTAATTCCTGTACCGAAAGTGAATATTTTGTATCATATGAGCAGGCCAATTGGTTGGGGTCGTTGTCTGTGGTGCACCACATGCCCCAACATTGTAGAATATGTTGAATGTGATGGTTGCTTCCCGACCATCTACACGTTGGCTGGAGGAAACTGAAGCCCCAGCTGCTTTTGTCAAAATCGTAGAAGTGGCGTTCTTCTAATTTATAGTCTTCCGAGGGTAAGTTTCTATTGATAGAGACCCAACAGCATCTTTTTTATTTAGTTGAATTGCTACCATAGAGCTTACTGCTTTCATCGTTGTTATCTCAAATTTTTTCTTGTAACCACTTGAAATTTATTCAATAAAATTAGCGTTTGGTCAAGTATCCAGCATGTAGTTGATCTAGCAATAACTGCAATTGGTTTTTGGATTATATACAAAGTACTGTAATTTGAGCTGGTTGGAATTTTGTTGGCAACTGAAAATAGTTTATCTGGAGTATAAAAGATTTTCTTTGTCCATTTTTATTAAAATCAACTGGCATATATACCGTGGAATGGATAAAAATTGATGGCTAGGTTAATCCAATCCTCTGGTGACATATTAAAGAGGAAATAGCAGGACATAATCTGCTTTTGGTTAACAATTTTTTTTTTCCTTCCACTACTCGACACTGCCTTGGGCTGTTATCTTCTCTGTACTTCAATATTTCTCCTTTTTATCATTTACATTTTATGCGATGAGTTCTCAAATATTTTGTGGTGTGAGACTGAAAGGATATATGTCGTGATGATGCATTTCTGGACTCGAAGATGTTCGTATCCACCAGACAGTAGACAAGCAGTACCTGTCTCGAGGTTTTATTTTTTATTTTTATTATTTTATTTTATTTTTTTAAATGTTTTTGGCTTTCCATTATTCTAATAGTTACATTTCCATAACATGGTTTCATTGAATCATTTTGTTTGGTGCAGATCCCCTCTCTTTTGAATATACCAGTAACCAAGGACACACTGCTCTATTCTAATGTCAAGCTCGACTATTTTTTCTGTGGAAACTGTTTATTTCGTTATTTGAACTGCCAGGAGGTCAGTACCGTAGTCTTATGACATAAATTTAGTGTATCTGCTCTTTCTTCCCTTCGAAATTGGGAAATTCAATTTATATTTTTTCTGTGATTTTGTTTGATTCATTATCGGTGGTATGGATCAAAAGTCATTATTCTTCTATTGTTTTATATCAACATCAATTCGAACCCTATAATATGTACACAACACTTTGCTCGAAAATCTTCACTTGTTTCTTTGCAACAACTCGTCATTTTTCTCAGTCATTACACATGCATATCAAAGAAGAGACAAGGAAAGTAAATCAGATGGAGCTGGACAATTTATTTCCATATTATCCAGAAATCCTTAATTTGAAAAGATCCCATTTCTTTGGTTTCTGACATTTTCTTTTTCACCGAGCTCTTTTTCCACATTTGTAGCATGTCGAAACTCAATTCCTACAATAACGAGATCAATCATAAAATTTTTTTTATCCCTTTTCAACAGCCGTGCCTCTACCAGGCCATTGTCTCCTAGATCATTGTAAAACATTACCAGTTGTACTTCCATCCATCCGTCGGGTCTATTCACTGCAATCTGCTGACTTTTACCTACCAACCCTGGTTGAAGGTGCAACGTTGCAGATCGCCTCTCGGCATCATGATCTTCATCAAGATTAACAAATTTGATAATCCCTTTAGCTGGTCCAGAGATGCAGCGAAAGAAAGGAATTTAAGCGAAAACCTTGAGATCACGAAATTTGGAATCCACCAAATTAAAGAGAAATAAACTTCACGAATTTTAATAATGAATAATAAAAAAAAAAAACAAACAAACTAACCCCTTATTTATAAGGGTTTACATGGAAGCATAGTTTAAAACAACTAAAAGTAATGAAAAAGAAGTTTAAACAAACTAGAATTGCCCAAAAAAAAAAAATATCCGAATTGACAAAAATAGCGCCAAAACTTTAAAAATTAGTTTTCGAGGCCTAAACGAACTCGAATGGTCAAAATTCGTCGTACATCACAACATAGCGATGAGTATTTTTCCCTCGTCGATCTCTTTCCAAAATGGTCTTATGGGACCGATCCCAAATTAAGTTGATGTTCTACTTTTACTAGTATTCTTTTTTCAATATACCCATTATGTCCTACATCATCCAGGGACCTTGTAAGACATTTCAAATCTATATACGAGATGAGCTGTATAACGAGTCCTTGGGGATAGCATTTGTGTTTCGATCTTCCCTCAGATAATAAGGTGCCAAGCTTGATTTCTAAGTTCTGCCACCATTGAGAATTTGTACATCATATAATTGATATACCCCTTATAGTTATCATGACAATGCAATTTCCAAATTAAATTTAAAAGCAAAAGATATGATGAATTATAGCTAGACTCTGCGTGAGGTTTCCAATCCCAACGATCATAATCATCCCAATCAGGACCAAGTTGTGATATACCGAGTTTCATTGCTCCAATCATATAACATTTCTTCCTAGTTGTTTTATCAATTTGAAAGCTATGCAAGTTTCAATGTTCAAATAATTAGTTCTTGAATAAAAGTTTATGAATATTGGATGCGTTGAACCTCTGACAAAATGATTATAATTTAATCGGGTTAATTTCACAAACGATCACTGAACTTACGCGAAAATTACAAAACGTTCACTGAAGTTTAAAACTTTCAGTAACGGTCACTTAACTTTCGGGGCGTTTTCAAAACGACCACTGAAGTTTAAAAACTTGCAGAAATAGTCACCAAAGGTTAAAAAATTTCAGAAACTATCACTGAAGTTTAAAAAATTTCAAAACGGTCACTGGAGTTTAAAAGTACTTTTTCAGTTTTTTGGACTGTTTTTGTGGTAACTTTTCGGTCACTTCCAACCACCAATACCACCAAATTTTGATATTGTTGGAAGACTACAATGTCCTCTTCAATTACGACCCAAAATCTCCTCGTAACCCCAAGGGATTCGACCTGAATATTGCTACAAAATTAGCCGAAAAATCTGAAAATTCTGGTGACTTTTGCGATGATTTTCTGGCGATTTCCGTCCATCAAGACCATCGAATTTTGATACCTTCAGAAAGCCAACAATATCGTCTTCAATCACCATCCAAAATCTCCCGCAAATTTCAAAGGATTCGGCCGAAATAAACTCACAAATTCGGCTACCCAAAAAGGCAAAAATCTGCTCAGATTCGGGATGCTGATTTTGTGTGTTTATTCCAGCCAAAGCCTTTGGAATTATGGGGAGATTTTGGGTGAAAATTGAAAACAAGATTGTGGGCTTTCCAATGGTATCAAAATCTGGCAGTCTTGGTAGTCGGAAGTTGCTAGAAAGTTGCCGCAGATTTCTCCTAAAAAGACTAAAAAATTTGCCCAGATTTTTACCTTTTCGGGTAGCCAACTTTGTGGGTTTATTCCGGCCAAATCCTTTGGAGTTTGAGGGATATTTTTGCTAGTAAATGAAGAAGACATTGTGGGCTTTCCAATGTTATCAAAATCCACAGTATTGGTGGTCGGAAGTTACTGAAAAGTTGCCTTAAAATTATCCCAAAAAATCTGAAAAATCTGCCCAGATTTAAGCCTTTTTGGATAGTCGAATTTGTGGGTTTATTCTAACAGAATTCTTTGGAGTTTGGGGAGAGATTTTCAATGATAATTGAAGAGGACATTTTGGGCTTTCCAATGATATCAAAATCCAGTGGTTTTGGTGGTCAGAAGTCATCGAAAAATCGTCGCAATACTGGCCCAAAATTTTTGAAAAACTAGGCAGATTTTTAGATTTTTTGGGCGACTTTTGCGACGATTTTCCTGTCAAATCCCTTGAAGTTACAGAGAGATTTTGGGTGTTAATTGAAGAATACATTGTGGGCTTTCCACAGGTATCAAAATTTGACGGTATCGGTGGTCGGAAATGGCCGAAAGTTGCCGCAAAAATAGCCCAAAAAATTGAAAAAATATTTTTAAATTTTAGTGACCATTTCTGAAAGTGCCTTGAAACTTAAGTGACCGTTACTGAAAGTTTTAATGTTAGTGACCATTTTGTAATTTTCGCGTAAGGTC
>NC_036258.1:7282422-7285013 GCF_002742605.1 Olea europaea var. sylvestris | reverse complement strand
GTGTTCGTTTGATTATTTTCTGAGCCCGGAATCAAGATTTATCGAGGGATTTTCGCTACAAATGGTATCAGAGCTTGTGTTGTTAATAAATCTTGATTTTTGGGGCTAAAGTCGAGCTAGAAGTGGTCGAGAATGGATCTGAAAATCAGAGGCAGAAACTGTCCAATTTTTTCAAATTTCTGCCGGATCTGTTTTGGCTCTTTCTGGTGAAACCAAAAGGAGTTTGGCGAAATGGACACCACCAGTGGACTATGCAGGCGGAGAAGAAGCCCGAACGGTGGTAGATCGCCGGCACGTGGGGAAGCCGACGCCGAGGCGTGGGGCGCTGATGAGGCGCGTGACGACGCGTCGGCCAGAATTCGACAATGGTGTCTTCAGACAGAGCTGGAGATGAGACGGATCCTACGGTGTTGTCGGATTTCAGTTTGGAGCAATACAATGAAAGTTGGATGATTTTGCCCTTGGACGTTCGGGTGTCGGGTGCTGTTTTCGTGTTACTGTGATTGCTGTTGACTTTAGGATGAATAGTGAATTCCCAAAATGGTGAATTCGCATGTCTCGATATTTACGAACCTTCAGACGTGGTCCGCTCGCTATCGTATTCTTTGCTTTTCATCATTCCAGTTAAAATAAATGTGTAGGTTAATTATTTATTTTTCGCGTTAGAAGTCATTGTGTGATGTGACATTAGGTTTGGGGTTACCGTGATGGAGTAATCATTTCCTGTTGTTAGACCTAGGAATTACATGTTAATTAATTACCTTAAATTCTATGTGAATTTGTCACCAATTTTTCTACACCGATAGAATTGCATGTGACCTTAAGGAAAATTTACTTGGCTGTTCTGTGTGAATTATATGTCAGTACTTTGCTTGTGGCCATTATTTGGTATTGTTGGCATGTATAGGTCTAAGGCAAGTGCGGAAAATAAAATATATTTTAACTGTGGTAAAATTTGGGCATAGTTGAAAGAGATTATCTTAGGATGATAATAAAAGGAAAGACAAGGATAGAGACGAGGTGAATGTGACTTTAGGGTCGAGTAGTGATCCTAGTGAGGTTTATTGAGAGAATAAACTTGGTTCTTGCATTGCATCTGTATGTAATCCTTTCTGCATGTATGTGGTCACTTAATTCTGTTGCAACGTTGGTATGTTACACTTTCAATATGTTTGATGTGTGTAATTCCATGAATTAGAGTGACTTATTACTTTTTGTAATATGTTTACATACATAGTGGGTTAAGTTTTGTGGCGTACTCTATTTGCTCTATCAGTGGTGTGAGAGTGTGGTAGTGACAAGAAAGTTGGGCAGCCTTTATCTTTGTAAGCTTGTGTGGTTTGTGAGATTATGTGAGGCAGTCATATTAGGGTTACCTTCTTTATTTTTTGTGAGCCTCCTTTGTGAGTGCTGTGAAGTAACCGACTCTTTCTTCGATTTTTCTTTGTGAGTGCCACCTTCGCCGTTTTCTTTGTGGATTTTTGGAGCTTTCGTGATTGGAGTAACCTTTGTGGTCATCGAAAGGTTTTGATTTTCCATAGTAAGTTTGAGATGCATTAGTACTGAGTTGGATGTCTTTTGGTAAGGTGGAGTATAGATGCCTAGGGGTACATGGTGTTTTGTACCAGGGGATGTAGAGTGTGACATTTGGATCACGAGGATATGTGATCAAACGTGTATAATCCTTTATCTATGAAAGAGACCCTGTACAGGTAGAGTATGAGAGAGGTACTTCTATTACTTCTGTAAGGTGGAGTCCCATTATCCACGTAGGTTGAGAGAAGTGATGTGGTGATAGAGGATTATCCCGAGAGCTTAGGATCTATTGTGACTTACCAGTTAGACATGAGTTAAGTGATTGCTTTAGTAAACATTGTGGGCGATGAGAGGAGATATGTGTTCTCGAAGCGTGAGCAACACGGAATGAGATAGGATAAGTGTGGTGAGATCTTTTCTTAGGGTCATTTATGCATGTGTTGTATATGTGGTTAACCGAGGTTTGAGGTGTTAATCTGTGGTTCTCTATGAACGTGATTTTGAAAAGATCTGTGTGTGTGTTAACATATATATCTTCATCGCATGATTGTTTATTTATTGTGAATACTTGTTTCTACTTGGGTATTTTTTATCTTAGCCCCGGTGAGTACATGGAGCAAGTATGGTATGTGTTTCGATTCGAAACACGAGGTAAGGTCTGTTATTCCAATTTTATTGGATTACCTTGATTGTGCAAGTATAAACTGTGTTTTGGTTGCTTGCAAATTATTGGGCATCAAGGTGGAGATTGTTGAGTTTTTTGATACCCAATAATCTGGGCGATGATTTAAAATAATTGTCGGATTATTTATCGACACCATGGACTTGGCTCGGCTCAGAGACGAACTACACTTTTGGATAGCTCGGGTTTGGGTTGGATGATTATTTGGTTAGTTAGACCATTTAGTGATTAATATAGAGTTGAAAATTGGCCCATTAGTTTAGGTTATATGGCAGCCCACTTAGAGATTTCTTAGCCCATATTTGTGACCTAAACTAACCTATATATATGTATTTATGTCCCATCCATTTTGTGTGTGTGTGTGTGTGTGTGT
>NC_036258.1:7274062-7280422 GCF_002742605.1 Olea europaea var. sylvestris | reverse complement strand
TTCAAGGCGAATTGTACTAACAAAAGGGGTTGGAAGAAGAACAATAAGAACAACAACAATGGGAAGGTGCAAGTCAAGCAAGATGTTAGCTATGCCTCGGAAGGAGGGAAAAGCGATGAATGCTACACTATCTCTTGTGATGAAGAAGTCTCCGGTAAGTGGATTCTTGACTCTGGATGCTCTTACCATATGTGTCCAAATAGGAAGTGGTTTACTACCTATAGAAGCACTGATGGTGGAACCGTGTTAATGGGTAATAACCATTCCTGTAAAACGGTGGGGATCGGTTCAATTAGAATCAAGATGTATGATGGAGTGGTTAGAACATTGATGGATGTTAGACATGTTCCTGATTTGCGGAAGAACCTTATCTCTGTTGGTGCTTCAGATTTCGGTGGTTGCAAGATTGTAACATGGAATGAAGTAAAGAAGGTTGTTCGTGGTTCTTTGATTGTGATGAAGGGTATTCGTGAAGGCAATCTCTATGCTCTTCAGGGTACTACAGTTACAGAAGATGTAGCGATTGGAACAAGTGGAAGTGGTGCAGACCCATGTGAGTGCACTCGGCTATGGCATAGGAGGCTTGGGCATATGTCTGAAAAGGGGCTAGATCTGTTAGTCAAGAAAGGTTTCCTAAAGAACTTGAAGAAGCCTTGCATGTATTTTTGCGAGCATTGCGTGTACGGTAAAGCGCACCGAGTTCAATTCCAGCCAAGCAAACACAGAAGCAGAGGTATTCTAGACTATGTGCACACGGATGTATGGGGTCCGGCGTCTGTCACTTCCAAAGGTAGTTCCAGGTATTTTGTCACATTTGTTAATGATTATTCTAGATATGCTTGGATTTATTTTTTGAAGCATAAGAATGAGGTATTCGACACTTTCAAGAAGTGGAAAGCAATGGTTGAAAACAGAACAGGAAAGAAATTGAAGACACGACGATCTGATAACGGTATTGAGTATACATATGGTGCTTTTAAGGAGTTTTGTGGTAAGGAAGGCATTACGAGACACTGGACAGTTAGGAATACACCGCAACAGAATGGGGTCGCAGAAAGACTGAATCGCATATTTCGAGAGAAATCGATGTGAATGCGATCCTATGCTGGTTTGGGCAGAGAATGGTGGGCAGAGTCGGTTGCAAATGCTTGCTACATAGTGAACCGATCTCCACATTCAAAGTTAAATGGAGATGTACCTTACAGGGTATTGACAGGAGAACATGCAGATTATAAGAAACTCGAAATATTCGGATGCACAACCTATTATCACGTTAACGAGGGAAAGCTTGATGCGAGGGCCAAGAAGGCTATATTCTTGGGGTATGCGAAAGGTGTAAAAGGCTATCGCCTATGGAGTTTAGAGGATTCTAAGTTCATAATCAGTAGAGATGTTATTTTTGATAAGAACTCCATGTTAGCTTCGTTGAAAGCTACAGTGCCCGATGGTGGTGATGTTGAGACTACAAAGTCTTAAGTTGTTGACATAGAACATAGAGATCAACCTGGTTCCAGTCATGTTCAAGAGGAGCATCATGCAGATATTCAAGATGAGAGTGATAATGAGCTTGAACAAGAGGCGGTTCAGCAAGAGAATGTATAGGCACAGCAAGAACAGCAGCTTGCAGATAACTTGGCATCCTCTAGGCCACGGCGTACTTACAAGCAAGTTCTAAAGTTGGGGTCAGATGAGCCTTTGAGTATGCACTCTCGGTGGAGGATAATGAGCCTGCCACTTTCAAGAAAAGCTATTTTAAACAACAATAGTGAGAGTTGGTTGGCAGCGATGGAAGAAGAGATGGAATCACTTCACAAGAACCAAACATGGGAGGTTGTCCCATTGCCCATAGGTAAGAAAGATATTGGTTGCAAGTGGTTGCACAAAAAGAAAGAGGATCCTACCAAGTTCGGTGGTACAAGATTCAAAGCAAGGTTAGTTGCTAAGGGGTTTGCACAAAGAGAGGGAGTTGACTACAATGAGATCTTTTCTCCGATGATCAAGCATACTTCCATTCGGGTGCTATTGAGTATTGTTGCTCATCATGATCTTGAGCTGGAACAACTCGATGTCAAAACCGCCTTCTTCCACGGGGACTTGGATGAGGAAATCTATATGCATCAACCTGAGGGCTACAAGGTTGAGGATAAGGAACGTCAGGTATGTCGCTTGAGAAAATCACTTTATGGATTGAAACAATCTCCTCGGCAGTGGTACAAGCTATTTGACTCCTTCATGCTAAAGCATGGTTTCTCCAGAAGTGAGTATGACTGCTGTGTTTATATTTGAATTCTTCGGGGAGGTAACTATATCTATCTTTTTTTGTATGTGGATGACATGCTTATCGCTTCGAAAAGCAAGGTGGAGATAGATAAGTTGAAATCTCAACTTGTTAAAGAGTTTGAGATGAATGATATGGGGGCTGCTAGGAAAATACTGGGTATGGAGATTAGAAGAGAGAGGACGAACTGACGAATGTTCTTGAGTTAGAAAGGCTATATTGAGCGGGTTATTGCTAGGTTCGGGTTGCAAGGTGCAAAGTCAGTGGTAACTCCATTGGCTCCACATTTTCAGGCCCTCTGGTAAACAATCTCCTACTACAGCTGAAGAAAATGTACGCATGGATCGTGTACCTTATGCTAGTACAGTTGGCAGTTTGATGTATGCCATGGTGTGTACACGCCCAGATATTTCACAGGCGGTTAGTGTGGTCAGTAGATTCATGGCGAATTCGGGGAAGGCACACTGGGAAGTGGATCCTGAGGTACTTAAGGTACCGCGGATACGGGTTTATATTTTTGTGGAGATGCATGTCATATAAGTGGGTTTGTGGACTCGAATTATGCAGGTGATCTAGATAGACGACGATCTACTACTGGATATGTGTTTTGCATACATGATGCCCTAGTTATTTGGCGATCGATGTTACAGGCTACAGTGGCTCTTTCTACTACAGAGGCCGAGTATATGGCCATGGCAGAGGGAGTGAAGGAAGCATTGTGGTTGTGGGGTCTTCTAGATGATTTGGGGATTGAGCAGGATTGTGTGAACTTGTGATGTGATAGCCAGAATGCGATTCACTTGGCTAAGAATCAAGTTCATCATGCTCGAACCAAGCATATTGACGTCAGGTATCATTTTGTGCGTGATGTCATAGAGGAAGGTGATATTTCTTTCTTGAAGGTACACACAAATGAGAACCCAGTAGACATGTTAACCAAAGTGGTAACGGGTCGCAAGTTTCAGCACTGCTTGGACTTGCTTCACATTAGTCCGTGCTAATATGCCCAAGTGGGCATGGCCCTTCAGGGTGGGGTTGAAATGAGGTGAAGAGTATATGAAGGTGGAGGTGAACTACGGAGGCTTGATCCCGAGTTTTGGGTACGTAGGCAACCATGGTTTGAATGGTGCAGCCGAGTTTGGCGCTTGCTGTTTCTTCTTGTGTTCGTCCAAAATTTGAGGTCTATCAAATGATGTACGAGGTGGAGAATTGTGGAAAAGGGAGAAGCCGGGGGGCGTCCAGTTGGGCGTAGAAACTTGGAGCCTAGGCGCCACTCATGGGCGCCTAGGCTCCCGATTCAGCTATATATATAGCTGATTTTTTTCCTTCATTAATCTGATTTTTTGAGAGAAAAAAAGGAGAGAAAGCTTGGAGAGAATTTAACAAGAAAGATATTGTTCTTCCTGGGTATAAATTCAAAGCTATTTTTTTCTTTCTTGGAGATTAACTTGAGGCTTGTTCAAGTAATCCAATCTATTGTTCCTCATATATATTGAAAATCATTTCTTCCCCAATTTTCTTATCTTTCTTTTCATCTTCAAGTGATTTGAGATTTTCACATTGCAAGTTTATTCGTTTTTGGGCAATCTTGGGAAGTGTTTTTTTCCCAACACTACTTATTCCAAGAAATCAAAAAGAAAATTTCTGGGAATTCTTTCTTAGGAAATTTCATGGATATAAATGCCGTGTCAAGATCTCTGTTTTATGGAAAGAAACTAAACTCCTTGTCACTTTTCAAGTCGATGTGTCAAAATACCATTGGCCAAACACAAGAATATGCCTCTTAAGTAGTAGTAATTGTCTAAGCTAAAGAGGTAACTAGTAGACGTCCCACTCTAATATCAAGGACATTGGTAGAATCTCGATAATTTAATACCTTTAGAGCCGGGAAAATTATACTAATTAATTGATTAATGAATAAATTATTAATTTTATGAAGATATTTTTTATTTTTAAAAAATATTGTGTCTAATAAGTTCTACTATGGAGTCTGTCGTTTCAAATGTTTTTCTGCATTACAAAGTGTTGGAGAGGAGATCTAATTCGACACCAATTTTCAGAAGAAACAAAATCCACTAGATATGTATCGTAAGAAGGCTTCCAAGTATGTTTTTTGTTATATCCCAATTGTAGGGTGGAATTAATTATTAGTGTTGGACTTATTTAATGATTGAAGTTTTAATTAATAAGATTAATTATTTCTTGGTCCCATCGGCTAAGGGTTTTACTAATCCTAATTGGATTATGGTTTGTAGAAAACTCACGCAAACTTCCAAACTTAATTCTCTTTAAATCTGATGCCACATCCTCCTCCTCATGGAAGTGGTGTTTCAATTTGTTCCTATCATGTGGATTTTTATTAGAGGTTGTACATTCGACAGATACAGATTGCTAAAAACGTGGTAGATTATATTTAGAATTGTCCTAACTGATTTGAATCATTAAATGTATACTTTCTATCTCAATTTCTATTTAAAAAAAAAGGTGATCCAGCTTTTGGATTTTGAAATTGATGAATTTAAAACCAGACGAATCTGATTTCAGTAATACAAGTATTTTTACAATTTTGGACACACGAAGACCATTAAATATAATGGGTTTTGGAATTGATGTAGATATGTAGTTTGTGTCAATGACTCCGGTATATTATCACACTTAGGCTGGTCCTGCACCATTGAAAGTCATTAAAATTGGCCCGCTCCCATGACAGTGAGAGATGTAGCTTTTACTGGTAGATCTCTAGTTGACGCTGGAAATTTCAACCTTCGGTAGCTCCTACTCTAGCAATTTAAGGTTTTTTGATAAGATTAATAGGTGATATATTTCATCGAGTGATTAGAGATATCTTGATGTTAGGAGATAGACTATTGACATTATCTGAAATGTTGCATTGCTAATGATGCTGCATTCTGACATTAGACGGACTCGAAGTTTCTTATGTTATAGTTTTCATTCTTTGCAGGAAATTCCAGAGACTTGACTGGAGCATCCTTTTTTTTTTTTTTTTTTAACAAGGTGTCCGGGCTTGCGTCCGACTAGATCCTTGTCCCTGAACCTCCGGCCCCTCAGCAGCTCAGGGAGGTAAATCGCAGGATGTGCCCTTGTTGGCTCCCAGGTTCCCACAACTCATTTGGACTCCTTCCGCAAAGAAAGCTCTCCTCACTGGACGTTTGTTCACACCAATGGCTTCCTCTCCATATGGCTCCCAGTGTTAACTCCAGGAATCGAACTCCCCACCCTTGCTTCCAGCGTCCCAGCGAAGTGATTGTTCCACCAACTCGGATGTGCCCTGGGGGGCTGACTGAAGCATCTTTATTAGGCGCTGGGTTGTCACTCAGAGCTGCCTTTTCCAACTATTGAATATAAGTTTGAAATATTTCATTTCGAATATAAGTATACCCCTACATATTTCAGTTTTGCATTATTTACAATCTAATAAGTTGTATGGCTTTGTTAATTTTCAGAGTTAAATGCATCATTGGTTTGACGAATGTCTTCTCCAAACAAGTTGCACGAGTTTATAAATTTTCTTCTGAAGAACTAGAATGGGATGATTCTAATTTAATTTTGTTTATTGTCTTTTCAAGCGTATATTGCTATTAGTATTTGACGTGAGATGGAACATAATTAGATTTATCTACTTAATAGCTACATTTGTATATTCCACAAGGCAATATTAATGTATGTTTTGGAAGTTATTATTGGCAAAATTATTGTTGTTCACGTGTCAAAAAATAATACTATTGAATATTTACGTTTGACAATTAAGGAATTAGGAATTCTATGTAATATGTATAATTACAATAAAAATAAATGTTATTGAAAATGATATATTATGTTCAATAAATGCTAAAAATATTTAAAAAATTATGATAAAAGAATGCTATTTAAGATATAACCATGACGATTAAAGAATGTTATTAACGTCAAAATTATAACAAAAAATGCTATCAAATTAAAAAAGATTGCACGAAATAATGTTATAAATATTAAAACCATAATAATAAAACAATGCTATGTAAAAGTTTATCATAACAATTTTTAGTAGCATTCAAAAAATGTTATAATAGATATACGACTTT
>NC_036258.1:7248852-7273941 GCF_002742605.1 Olea europaea var. sylvestris | reverse complement strand
AATAATATATCTGTATTAGAAAATTAGGAATTGACAAAAATACCCACAAATGACAAAACTATTGAATTTTACATATTTGGATGAATTTTCAAAAAATTTCATTTTTTCATTTTTTTTATTTTTATATATTTTTTCGCCGGTCCGATTTGGTTTTAAACCGCAATTAAAATTCTCAAACCTAAACCAAACCATTTTGACCGATTTGGTTTGGGTCAAAACCATTTCGTTGACCGGGTCCACATGGCACCAAACCAACGGTTTCTAAAATGCGGTTTCGGTTCGATTTTCCGGTTTTGTGATTTTTGCTTACTGCCCTAATTTGAACTTCCAAGAGGTCTGAACTACAGTCATATGAGATAAATTTATTTTGTATCTGCTCTTTCTTCCCTTCTAAATTGGGAAATTCAATCTATATTTTCTGTGATTTTGTTAGATCCATTATCAATGGTATGATCAAACTGGACGTGGGTATATACCAACGGGAGAAAAGCTCGAATTCTAGCGAGTGATATGTAATTATGTGTATCTAAATAGCTTAGGCTTTGAGTCTGTAAACTGATGCTCTTCATAATGCAGGCACAAAAGTTATTTATTTATTTATTTATTTATTTATTTATTTTTTGCTAAATCTATAAAATAAGGTGTCAACTTGAACTTGTCGCTATTTGGCATTGCCATTTGTTTCATAACTAACAAATCTGATAATCACATTTACTGATAAGCAGCATGATAAGTCTTTGGGGACGTGTTGAGATCAGTACGTGATGAAGATGGAGTTAAGTTAGGAAATTAGGTTTAGAGTGCTTATTAGAAGCACAATTATAGTGAGAATTGGTTTTATATGAATGAAACTTTGTGCAATGTGAGATTTATTCTACAACCTTGAACCTTTCTCGGTATTCATGAAATCAATGGACTTGTGATCGTCATGTTGTTTATTCCCTATTTCATTCATTAGGACAACATTTGTGTATCTATATTGTCTCGAATATCAAGTCACCAATTAATTCTAAACTCAAATCTAAATTTTACACAAAGTTTCCACTTAATGTTTATTGAATATTGCTGCATGAATATTTGCTAATATTATGCGGCGTTTGGTGATTTAATGCATCAAATCACTAACCGTCACATGTTTGCCAGCCACGTAGGGCGGCTATGACAGTAAGCAACTGTAAATAGCCTTAACTCCTTTTTTTCCCCCTCTTTCCCTTGAGTGTGCCTAGTGAGCATATTTGGTCAGAATTAGAGCAAAAATTGAACTATATAATAGGGATTATTTTAACTATTTCCTTTTAACATTGAGTAACGTCATACATTCTATTCTATCAATCATGATTTGATTGGAATATTTATGTAGTGGTATGGCTCGAAAGTCATCATTCTTTTCCTGTTTCAGATCAACATAAATTCAAACCCTATAATATTTACGTAATACTTTGCTTGAAAATCTTCACTTGTTTCTTTGCAACAACTCTTTATTTTTCTCAGTTATTACACATGCATGTCAAAGAAGAGACAAGGAAAGTAAAACAGAGCAAGCCAGAAAATTTATTTCTATATTATCCAGAAATCCTTAATTTTGAAAAGATCCCATTTCTTCGGTTTCTCACATTTTCTTCTGCACCGAGCTCTTTCTCCGCAATTGAAGCAGGCCGAAACTCAATTCCTTCAATAACGAGGTAATTAATCAATCGCTCAAAGGAACCCAACAGCCGTGCCTCCACCGGGCCATTGTCTCCTACATCATTATAAAACATTCCCAATTGTACTTCCATCCATCCGTCTGGTCTACTCACTGCAGTCTGCAGACTTTTACCCACCAACCCTGGTTGAAGGTGCAAAGCAGTAGCTCTCCTTTCTGCATCATGATCTTCATCAAGATTTTCAAACTTGATAATCCCTTTAGCCGGTCGATTTTCCATGTAAGACATATCTAATCTATATACGAGATAAGCTGCATAATGAGTCTTCGGGGACAACATTTGTGTTTCTATCTTCCCCCAGATGTCGAGGTGCAAAACATGTCTTTGTTCTACCACCGTTGAGAATCTGCACATCATATAATTGATATTCCCCTTATCAAAATGCAATTTCCAAATTAAGTTTAATAGCAAAAAGATATGATGAATGATACCTGGAGTCTGCGTGTGGTGTCAATCTCCAGCCATATAACATAACAACGACCATGAGGATGCTGCCACTAGAAATTTCCACTGGTCCAATCATATAACATTTCTTCCCAGTTGTTTTATCAATATGAAAGCTCTGCAAGTTTCAATTAGTCATTATACTAGTAAATTATGACAAACACCAAAATTCATTTTGTTTATATATTTTCTCTCACAGACTCTGAATTAAAGTTCATGAATATCATATACGACGAGCCTCTGACAAAATGATGATAATGAAATAATGACAATACAGCTCTGTCTTAGCATTTTATGTTGTAATTAACTAATAAATTCAGATATAAGCAAGAAGCCTTATAAAGGGGAAAAATTGTCAGATTATGATTTTCATATAAACATAATAATTAAGGATACACGTACCATTTTGCCTCCATCAAGTAAAATAGGAGAGCTACAAAGACTCGTATACAGATCTTCCTTGGTTGCATAGTCCACAGGATTCACAGATCTGGAGATGATGTCCTCATAATCAGGTGGCAACAATCTTTCCCAATCCGTTTCATTTACGGTACTTGAAGAAGATGCCAGTTGAACATTCAGATCATCACAAATCGGAGTATTCCACCCAGATGTACTAGAGGATGTGGAGCTGAAACTTGGTTCGCTCGAGGAAATTAAAGCTAGTTGCTTGAATTGTTCTCTACGGAGAACAACTTCCACAAGTCTTTCCCAGTTATCATAGTTATTAGACATCTAGCTACAAAATCTCGAATAAGAGAATCCCACTTGAATTATTGAAACTTTAATATCTGAATTGATTTGGTGTGCTGATTGTAATTCAGACGCGTAGAAAGGATTGAAGCCTTGGTCCCGCCGTCAAAGGTGAAGCCAGTTAAATGCTGAACACGATTGGAAAAAGCATTTGTGAAGACCCCTGTTGTTGCCATAATTTTATTGGTAAGTCCAGACTTCATTTTCACCCTCTCTAAATGAAATTGCATCTTTAGTCACTAAAGTACTGACAAATTAGAACTTTGACCCAAATTAAGTAAAACATTATCATAGTAAATCAAATAATGCTTTCTCTTGAACCCCGTCACTTGGTCTGGAATGCATAAATGATAAAGTTGGAGTTCTTTGATCTCTATTCTACACATTGAAGAGAAATTTTAGTTACAGTCAATTTCACCTCGATTTAGAAATAACACACACAATTTCAGGAGCAAAACCCTAAAATTATCTAAGAAAAAATTGTAAATCTATTTCAGTCCCTTTATTTAATAAATCTAATTCGTCAATTGAAATTTTGACTAAATAAAAAAAAATATAAAAAAATAAATTTTAATAGATGGAAAGGCCAATCCATAGTGAGATGAAATTAATATTAAAAATAAATTTTAATAAATTTTAGAAATAATAATTCAAGATTAATGATTGAGTTTTGTTGTTATTAGTATAAAAATATAGTGAAATGAAATTATTATTCCAATTGAATTTTAATAATTATATAAATGCTAGTGATCAGTCCTCGCTTGTTTCATTTTGCAATAACAATACTAGCAGCATGAAATAGTATAAGATCATTTTTGGACATAGATAATTACCATATTTCCCTCCATTAAGTAAAATGGGAGAGTAACAAAGCTTAAATACAAATCTTTCTTGGTTTGCATATGCCACAGGATTTACAGGTCAATTTCTGTACTAGAATAAGCTTCAAGCTGAAGATTCTGTTCATGAATTGGAAATCCTAGTCCGACTCTGAAACTTAAAGACATGGAGCTGAAACTTTATTCCCTCAAACTGGCTAAAGCAAGATGTCGAAGCTGTTCTCTCCACAACATGACTTCCACTAGTCTCTCCCAATTGTCATAGTTTTTAGACATCTAGTCTGTCTCTTTGAACAACTATCTTACAAAATGCAAAATCTACAATGATCAACTATGAAATTCTGGATTGAATTATAGAAATTACATTAACATGGGATATGCACACAAAATTTTGAAATGGACTAATGGTATGAATTATATATGCTTTTCTGTTTGAGTTTTCAAAGGGAGGTAAGGAGAGGTCTTCTTCCAGTGCAGCCTTAGTTTCATGGACCGTAGGTTTGGCTCCCTAGGTTCTACGCCTCTAAGGTAGCCTTCCTCTCATTCTTAGACCGTCAAGCCAAGCAACTGCCACACACACACTCTTATGGGTAAGATGTTAGGTATTACCAGCATATGATCTTATCATTAGCACATTATTCGATAAAATAGGCCACACAATGTAATACATTAATTTAATTAAAAAAAAGAAAAAGAAAAGTCAAACATATTAATAAAAAAAAAAGACAAAGAAAATGGTAGGCGGTGGATTGATTTATATCAATCCACCTATGCCCAAAATGTGTATATATATACAATCCATATCAATTTTCACATAAAAAAAACACAGACAACACACACCCAAAAAGAAAACGAAGAAGAGGGAAAAAGAGAAAGATGAAAGAGGAAGAAAGAAAAAAAAAATTAGAAAATTTTCGCCAACATTTTAGAAATAAGTTCTTCTACTATTAGGCTTGAATTCTTTAAAGTTAAAGATAAGTAAAAAGTTACTTATTAAAAGGTTATGTTTAATTTTATAGTTGTTAGATTGTTAAATTAAATTCAATTTTATTGAAAGGGTTAAGTATAATAAGCTATGAAATTGAGCTGAATGAAAGAAAAATTAGTTTTAGTGATTAACGAAACTTTAAAAATCGCCTAAACATGTAATGATTAAATTTGGGTATCGCCTATTTAATTAGTGAAATTATTTAAAATAGTTAATAGTTGATTTAAAAATTATATCATATTTCATGCGACGATACTGATATCGGGATAGCTCACCAACCGAGTTGATTTTGCGAATATAGTTCCGTGAGTGAAAAATATAAATATTTTTTAAATAATTATAAATTAAGTAGATTATCAATGTATGTAAAATTATGTGAATTATTTGCTTCATCATGTGATTACGATGAAAGTTTCTTTTATTATGATCCATGTGAAATTTCAAGAATTATTTATGATATGTTTGTGATTTGGTATGTAAGTATGTGATATTGAGATCGACCAGAAAAGCACCTATGATTATAAATCTTTTCTAGTTTACTGAGGGGTCTTAGTCGTGTTCTATTTTACATTGAGGGTTCTTGGACCAGGGATGAAGGGGTCTTGCCGTATATATATAGTTCACTGAGGGGCCTTAGTCGTGTTCTAGAATTGATTATGAGATGTCTTTAAGACAGACTTTCATTCATGGAGGGAGCCAAAGGATTGTGGTGAAAGTTCTTAGCCCGAAGGACAGATTACATATTTTAGTGAGAGAGTATATTTTTGGTGGATTTTTCAGTACGTTTGATGTCATGAGATTATAGCGTTCACATTATTCGATAAAATAGGCCACACAATGTAATACATTAATTTAATTAAAAAAAAGAAAAAGAAAAGTCAAACATATTAATAAAAAAAAAAGACAAAGAAAATGGTAGGCGGTGGATTGATTTATATCAATCCACCTATGCCCAAAATGTGTATATATATACAATCCATATCAATTTTCACATAAAAAAAACACACACAACACACACCCAAAAAGAAAACGAAGAAGAGGGAAAAAGAGAAAGATGAAAGAGGAAGAAAGAAAAAAAAAATTAGAAAATTTTCGCCAACATTTTAGAAATAAGTTCTTCTACTATTAGGCTTGAATTCTTTAAAGTTAAAGATAAGTAAAAAGTTACTTATTAAAAGGTTATGTTTAATTTTATAGTTGTTAGATTGTTAAATTAAATTCAATTTTATTGAAAGGGTTAAGTATAATAAGCTATGAAATTGAGCTGAATGAAAGAAAAATTAGTTTTAGTGATTAACGAAACTTTAAAAATCGCCTAAACATGTAATGATTAAATTTGGGTATCGCCTATTTAATTAGTGAAATTATTTAAAATAGTTAATAGTTGATTTAAAAATTATATCATATTTCATGCGACGATACTGATATCGGGATAGCTCACCAACCGAGTTGATTTTGCGAATATAGTTCCGTGAGTGAAAAATATAAATATTTTTTAAATAATTATAAATTAAGTAGATTATCAATGTATGTAAAATTATGTGAATTATTTGCTTCATCATGTGATTACGATGAAAGTTTCTTTTATTATGAT
The DNA here is from genome assembly GCF_002742605.1 of Olea europaea var. sylvestris. Taxonomy (NCBI): domain Eukaryota; kingdom Viridiplantae; phylum Streptophyta; class Magnoliopsida; order Lamiales; family Oleaceae; genus Olea; species Olea europaea. Next base: position 7,267,617 of record NC_036258.1, on the reverse strand, counting down.
CCATGTGAAATTTCAAGAATTATTTATGATATGTTTGTGATTTGGTATGTAAGTATGTGATATTGAGATCGACCAGAAAAGCACCTATGATTATAAATCTTTTCTAGTTTACTGAGGGGTCTTAGTCGTGTTCTATTTTACATTGAGGGTTCTTGGACCAGGGATGAAGGGGTCTTGCCGTATATATATAGTTCACTGAGGGGCCTTAGTCGTGTTCTAGAATTGATTATGAGATGTCTTTAAGACAGACTTTCATTCATGGAGGGAGCCAAAGGATTGTGGTGAAAGTTCTTAGCCCGAAGGACAGATTACATATTTTAGTGAGAGAGTATATTTTTGGTGGATTTTTCAGTACGTTTGATGTCATGAGATTATAGCGTTGTTATCAGCTGATGTTTATATCATAATTTTGAGATGATATTTTACGACATTATGTGAATATTTCACTTTTGGTTATAATTATATGATGTCATCTTGTGAATTATTAAATGATATAAATTCAATTTTCGATAAAAATGTAAAATTGAAAAAGTATAATTATTTTCGAACTTTTCTATTCACTGAACTATTAACTCATATATTTTTCGATGAATTTTCTTACAGGCAGCAATTGATTCCTTTTAGCTGTAAGAGCCTAATGATTTCGGAATGAGAGCCACAAGACATGTTGAGTGTTATAATTCATATTAATAAAGCATGAAGTAAATAATTTGGGTCGATCTCATTATATTTTATATAACATTTGATTTTGATACATTTTTTGAAATAACTCATAGTCAACTTTGGTGATAAATTTGACATCTAGCCAGCATCTATTATCGGCGTAGATCATATTTTTGATCCACTAGAGTGATTCGGGATGGGTCATATCACACAACCAGTTGTTGGCGACCTTGCCAATTCGAATGGGTAGATAAGCATTCTCACTATGCAACATTCTCCCTACTCGAATCGGTTTACGCCCTTGTAGCAGGACGTGAGTTTTGCATCAATACACATCCCTCCACTGAAAAATTAACAACACCACCATCTCCTCATGGACCGGCACTCACACAGTGCTCCCTCGGACATCAACCCAGAGTAACTCATACATACCACCTCCGACATGAAGCTTCAATATATGTCCCCATAAGCGTTAGTTTCTCAAGTAGATAGCCTCCTATAGCAGTGCCACAACACAGGTTGAAGAAAACAGTCAAATACAAAGTCTTCATCATTGTGCCCTGCAATGTGTTCTCCACAAAACACCTTAAAAGGTACATAGGCACATTCGTGCAACGACTACCCTTTACATCTATCGTTCCCACATCATCTTTCATCATGTTCAGCATGTTTGTCGACACAATCATTGGATCAATTTCTTGTTCTTGCACTCCATTGATCTTCCCCAACCAACAACCTGCCTTCAAGCCGTCTTGCTCTGATACAACTTTCATGGACCAAATGTTTGGAACCTAAGGTTCCACGTCTCAAGGAAGCCTTCCCCTCTTTCTTACTCCAACAAGCACGGAAAACTAGTGACGCGTACTTATGGGTCGGATGTTGGATATTACCTGCTAGTGATCATATCGTTAGTGCACTCGCTGATAAAACATAACGTATGCGTAGTTGTTGGCGACTTTACCTTGCGGTATTGGGAGATAAGCATTCTCACCGTGTGACACTTAGGACTCAAGTTGCTCTTGTCTCTTCCTCTACCTGCATCCCAGATATTTTTGGTCTACCTCAATGTCAAAAATTGGTGTCAGAGTTCTCAACTGAACCCCAATATCCATACTGGTTTCAAACACGCTTTATTGTTAGCTCATAAATCATTGAATTAGCCTCGTTACCTCATTGTTTTCTTTCTTGTTTCTTTTGAAGGTTGTAGTTCCAAAATTGTATATATATATGTATGTTAATTGAGATGTGAGGAGCATTCCTGTGTCATCTCTCTCTAAAAGAATGATTCTTCTGCGTATGTCGTGCCATATATTACTTGCATAACATTTACATAACTTTAGAGGGAGGAGCTACTAAGAACTTGGTGGGGTCTATTTCATATCATTTACAATACTAATAACATTTGTTTTATAGTCCAAGGATAAATAGCCTATCATTGCAACTTCAGCCGTACACCGAAAAAGATGGGAGAAGACGAAAACGAAGACAAATCAGGCAGAGACACCGAATTTTATATTCATTTCATCCACAGATTCTAAGGTTTGAAAACATTAATTTCCACCTTTAGTTTACATTTTTTTTTTTCAAAAACCGTATTTGGTATTCACTTGGAATCAACTAGAATTATTCACATTTTCATCTTGATTCACGTTGCATCACTTAATAGTTTATTTAGATGCACATATGTATCAATATTCAACTCCTCTGAAAGCAAAGAACCTAAAAAATATTCTTATTCCTCGATTATTTTTGCAGGTGCATAGACAACCATGGAAATTGAGATGTGGCGAGCATTCCCAAGTCATTTCTCTCAAAGTATGATTCTTCTGCGTATGTTGTAACATGTATTTCTTACATAAAGTTTACATAACTTCATGGGCGGGGCTATCACCAATTATTTACATAATTAATAACTTATGCAGCCCAAATAAGATTAAGTACTCTAGCAGTGCAGCTTCAGCCCCACTCTGAACAAGTTGGCAGAAAAAAGAAGACAAATCATGCTAACTCAGAATTTTTTATCCAATTATCCCGAAATCCTAAGGATTGAAAAGATTCTTTGACTCCCTTTCTTTTCTCTCCCCCATTTTTCTTTGGGAAAATCACACTGTTAGCATTGAGGGCCGAAATTCAATGCCTTCTACAATGAGGCCGGACTTCAAACATTGTTTATTCTCCCATGTTCGCACCTCTGCAACACTGTTATCTTCTTGATCAGTGTAAAAGCCTCCAATTTCTACCTCCATCCACTTATCGGGTCTCATTGTAGCATTCCCATTTCTATCTGTCTGTGGATTAAGGTTCAAAACACTAGCTCGCTTGTGAGCATCGCCATCTTTAAATCTATCAAAATTGATAATTGCATTTGCTAATGAGGGACTACCCTTGTAAGAATTCGCGAATCCATATACTAGATAAGCTGCATAGGGTGTCTTTGGGGACAGCATATGTCCTCGAATATCAAACCTTAAAACTCGTTTAAGCTTTGCTACTGTTAAGAATTTGGACATAATATTATTAACATGCAATTTCAGAGGAAATTCAAAAGTAAAAATATATATCTTGTACATGTTAGTGGACCTGGAGTCTGGTTGAGATGCCAACTTTTAGAATTCTGGGATTTTACCCCCATAAAATTTTGAGTTTTCTTGCTCCAATCATAACACATTTCTTCCCAGTTGTTTTATCAATATAAAAGCTCTGCGTTCATCAATGCTCAAATAATTAATCCTTTTATTTTTGTTAAGTTCATAAATAACAGCAGAATATAGAAATTTATAGAAATTTGTGGATTTACCATTTTGCCTCCATCAAATAAAACTGGAGAGTCACAAAGACTCAAGTAGAGGTCTTTCATGGTTGCATAGGCCACAGGATGCACAGATCTATAGATGATGCCCTCATAATCTGATAGCTGCAATCTCTCCCAATCTCTTTCATTTACAATATTGGAAGATGATCCAAGTTGAATATTCTGATTGTCACGAAGGGATCGGATATGATACTAGAGCTTGTACTTGGTTCCCTGGAATGAGCTAAAGAAAGTTCCCGGTCATGTTCTCTCCGGAGCACGGCTTCCACAAGTCTTTCCCAATTGTCATAGTTATTAGACATCGAGCTATATCTCTTTTAACAAAAATCTTGCAAGATACAAAATCTCCAAATTTGAGAATTCCGGCTAGAACTGTTGAAACTTTAACATAGGATCTACACAACAGATTTTAAATGGGATTACTGATTGAAAGATACACGGTTTATAAAGAATGAAGTCCTGGTTTACTGCAGTATATGGTCTAGAATGCATAGTGTTAGGTTGTGTGCCCATATAGTATATTTTGCTATGATAAAATAATTATTTATAATAAATAAATTGTGATTTTATTGTGTTATTTATTATTGTGCATGAAAATTAAAGTGTTTATGATAACTTAAAATAATATAAGCTGGGTATTTGTGTTGAGAAGTACAGTGTGACACAACTTATATTTTAATCATAAATAATTTGTTTACGATCATGTATATGGGTTGGCACCTTGTACTGGAAATTTGTAGTGTTGATCGATTCACTATTCAGATTTGTGATTTGTCATTATCACAGAAATAGTTAAAGGTGACGCTAGTATACTTGGAGCGTATTCAATAGATCGCGTGTCGAATTTAATTCTTTAGCATGACCGTGCGGAGAATTAAATTTCACTAGACTGCTCTGTATTTGATCTAAATCCTTAGACAGAATTATGTTTATCTTTTCATGATTTTAATGGTTCTTTGATTTATCAATGGGTGAGATCAATTTGATTGGACAAATATTTCGATGAGTTGGGAACTTTAGAATGAGTGGAGTAGATAACATGAATTCGTGTTGAGAACCGTCGCCCTAAGATATGGATAGAGTGATTACTTAAGTATTTTCATTTGAATGGTTAAAATTTGAGCTCACTGTTTCGCGATGGCTAAATTTGGACATCTGTGATTAGTTCATAAGACCATTGAAGAAAGTGAAACTTAAGTTAGTGAGAATAATTAGAAGGGTAAAATGGTCATTTATGCTTGTACATAGTTATTGAATCTCAGATGGGGATAAAATACATGTATGAAAGGTCAAAGGAAAGTATTACAGATTTATTGACTTCTATAATTTTATATATTCCGAGAATTACGCGATGGCTAAATTTGGACATCTGTGATTAGTTCATAAGACCATTGAAGAAAGTGAAACTTAAGTTAGTGAGAATAATTAGAAAGGTAAAATGGTCATTTATGCTTGTACATAGTTATTGAATCTCAGATGGGGATAAAATACATGTATGAAAGGTCAAAGGAAAGTATTACAGATTTATTGACTTCTATAATTTTATATATTCCGAGAATTCTACCTTTTGTCTTTAGTGAAAAAAACAGGGACTAATAATTAGATTTGGTGGTTTAGGATCGATTAGATAGGATCTAATTATTGGAACTTAGATAATATAATCCGATCAGGTCCATATGGTAGCTTCATGATGTATTGAAACTTAATTACGGTAATTATATCAGTTTTGGGCTTAATTGTAATCACAATAAAATTTTGTATTTAGTTGTAATTACTACGAAAGTTGTAAACTTAATTAAAATTGTAATTGAAGTCCAATGACTACACATGTAATTAAATGTAAACTAATTGGGGATTTGAACTTTAATTTTAATTAGAACTCCTATTTAAATGTGGAATTATTATTGTATAAGGATTAGAACTCTTATATCTCTATAAATAGAGATTAGATCGTTCTAGACATCCTAAGCAATGAAATGAAATTATACAACATTCATAATACATAATCTTGGTGTTTAAATTTTGGAGAGAGAAAAAATTAATTATTTTCTTGATTTTCTAATTGTCCAGTTCAAGAATTAGTCTATTTATTTAATTAAAAGAAGGTACCCACCCATCATTGTAGTCTTAATTTTGGAGAATATCATAGAAGACTTGAAGGTTTGAAGCATCAAATTCTAGGAATTAAAAGCTGAAAATTTGTGATTCAGAATTTATTCAAGAATTAATCATCGAATTGAGATAAAAATTCTAATTCTTTATTTTTGACATAACATACACATGAACATCTATACAATCTTGTTTTTGAATTAAAGAAATTTTAATTTGTAGATAATTCCGCTTCCGCATTCCAACACATAGAGGATACAATATAAGTGCATCTAAGTTTGTATTAAGATATCTTGGTATTGTGATCCAAAATCGAGAAACATGGTCCACACACGTTGATTTCGTCCAACAAGTCTGTCAAAATTTAAGTGGCAAAAAACTAATTATTCCAAGATATTGAACAGAAAATTTCTGGGAACATTCTTAGGAAATATCTTGGATATAAATGCCGGGTCAAGATCTCTATCTCGTGCAAAGAAACTAAACTCCTAGTCACTGTGTCAAAATACAATTGGCCAAACACAAGAATGTCTCATAAGTAGTAGTATTTGTCTGAGCTGAAGAGGTAACTAGTAGACGTCTCTCACTCTAATATCAAGGACACTGGTAGAATCTCAATAATTTAATAACTTTAGAGCCGGGAAAATTATACTAATTAATTGATCAATGAATAAATTATTAATTTTATGAAGATATTTTTTATTTTTGAAAAATATTGTGTCTAATAAGTTCTACTATGGAGTCTGTCGTGTCAAATGTTTTTCTACATAACAAAGTGCTGGAGAAGAGATCCAAGTCGACACCAATTTTGAGAAGAAACAAGCTCCACTAGATATGTATCATAAGAAGGCTTCAAGAGTGTAAGTTTTTTGTTATATCCCAGTTGTAGGGTGGACTCAATTATTAGTGTTGGACTTATTTAATGATTGAAGTTTTAATTAATAAGATTAATTATTTCTTGGCCCATCACGGTAAGGGTTTTACTAATCCTAATTGGATTACGGTTTGTAGAAACCTCACGCAAACTTCCAAACTTAATTCTCTTTAAATCTGACGCCACACCCTCCTCCTCATGGATGTGGTGTTTCAATTTGTTCCTGTCGTGTGGATTTCTACTAGAGGTTGTACACTTAGACAGATACAGACTGCTGAGATCGTGGTAGATTATATTTAGAATCGTTCTAACCGATTTGAATCATTAAATGTATACTTTCTATCACAATTTCCATTTAAAAAAATGTGATCCAGCTTTTGGATTTTGAAATTGATGAATTTAAAACCAAACGAATATGATTTAATTAATAAAAGCATTTTTACAATTTTGGACAGACCAAGACCACTAAATATAAGGGGTTTTGGGATTGATGTAGACATGTAGTTTGTGTCAATAACTCTGGTATATTGTCACATTAAGGCTGGTCCTGCACCATTGAAAGTCATTAAAATTGGCCTACTCCCATGACAGCGAGATATGTAGTTTTTGCTAGTAGATCTCTAGTTGCAATTTTGTTGGAAATTTCAAACTTCATTGCTCCTACTCTAGCAATTTAAGGGGTTTTTTTTTAATAAGATTAATAGGTGATATATTTCATCGAGTGATTAGAGATATCTTGATGTTAGGAGATAGACTATTGACATTATCTGAAATGTTGCATTGCTAATGATGCTGCATTCTGACATTAGATGGACTTGAAGTATCTTATGTTATAGTGTTCATTCTTTGTAGGAAATTCCAGAGACTTGACTGAAGCATCTTTATTAGAAGCTGGGTTGTCACTTAGAGCTGCCTTTTCCAACTATTGAATATAAGTATGAAATATTTCATTTCGAATGTAGGTATACTCCTACATAATACTAGGATAATATTTCAGTTTTGCATTTTTTACATTACATTATTTTTAAAATCTAATAAGTTGTATGACTTTGTTAATTTTCAGAGTTAAATGCATGGCTGGTTTTATGAATGTCTTCTCCAAACAAGTCGCAAGAGTTCAAAATTTTTCTTTTGAAGAACTAGATTGGGATGATTCTAATTTAATTCTGTTTATTGTCTTTTTAGGCGTATATTGCTATTAGTATTTGATGTGAGATAAAACATAGCCCCCTTTTGGCCCCATTAAATTGAATTTTATTTTTCTCTCTTCTATTTCCAATCACACAATTTTTTATAAAATAATATTATACGTAAATCGAAAGTTTTTCCTTCTTTTTGAACCACTCATTTTCAAAAAAGATACTACTCTACCCATTTTACTTTGAAAAAATGGGGGCCCTGGGTGCATAATTAGATTTATCTATTTAACCACTACATTTGTATATTCTATAAGTCAATATTAATGTATGTTTTGGAATTTATTATTGGCAATATTATTGTTGTTCATGTGTCCAAAAAATAATGCTATTGAATATTTACATTTGCAACTTAGGAATTAGGAATTCTATGTAATATGTATAACTACAATAAAAAATATGTTATTAAAAATAATATATTATGTTCAATAAATGCCAAAAATATTTAAAAATTTATGATAAAGAAGAATGCAATTTAAGATATAACCATGAAGATTCAAGAATGTTGTTAAAGTCAAAATTATAACAAATAACAAAAACATAATGCTAGGTAAAGTTTATTACAGCACTTTTTAATAGCATTCAGAAAATGTTATTATAGATATACGACTTTTAATTACACCACCTATGATAGCATGTTGAAAAATGCTATAGAACATGACACATAGCAATTTACGCAAGCTATAGATGATTTTTTATGTTGTAGATCATTGAATCATTTTGTTTGGGGCAGATCCACTTTCTTTTGTATATGCCACTGACCAAGGACACACTGCTCTATTCTAATGTGAAGTTCGACTAGTTTTCATGGAAGCTGTTTATTTTGCCATTTGAATTTTCAAGAGGTCGGGACTGCCGTCACATGTGATAAATTTATTGTGTATCTGCTCTTTATTCCCTTCGAAATTGGGAAATTCAGTCTATATTTTCTATGATTTTGTTCGATTCATCATCGTTGGTATGATCAAATTGTACATGTAGTGTATAACAAGGGTTGAAAAGCTCGAATTCTGGTGAGTGATATGTAACTGTGTGTAGCTGAATAGCTTAGGCTTTGAGTCTTTAAACTAATGCTCTTAATAATGCAGGCACAAAAATATCTTCTTTTTTTTCGTATTTATAAAATAAGGTGTCAGCTTGAACCTGTTGCTCTTTGGCATTGCCATTTGTTTCATAACTAACAAATCTGATGATCAAATTTACTGATTAGATACAAGCAGCATGAGAAGTCTTTGGGGGACATGTTGAAGATCAATACACGATGAATATGGAAATTACATTTGGAAATTAGGTTTTGAGTGCTTATTAGAAGCACAAGTATGGAGAGAGTTGGCTTTTTATGAATGAAATTTTGTGCAATGTGAGATTTATTCTCCAGTCTTGATCCTTTGGTAATCCGAGACCTTGTGGAGGTGGAAGAGTGATTAAGGATCATTATGGTAATTTGGTTGCTGGTTTCTTTGTTAAATATGGTTATGGAAGAAACAATGAAGCAGAATTGCATGCTGTCATGACTGGGATAGAGCTATGTAAAGGGATGGATCTTCTACACGTAGAGATTGAGTGAGACTTAGCAATAGCAGTAAATTGGTTAACAAACGTTTATGTAAAGCTTGGTATCTGTGAGATTATTGGAATGAGTTATTAAAATTGCTTAGTGACATCAGTTTCATTATTTCTCATCAGTATAGAGAAGCAAATAGAGCAGCAAACTTCTAGCCTGACAAGGGGCGGATGGTTTCGCGATGAGGTACATGCACCTAGATCAAATACCAAATTTGTTAAAAGGTATTATTCATATGGATAAGCTTGGTTTCCCCAATATTAGGCAATAGTACTCAATGGCGGATGTAGGTGGTGGTCAGCTAGGGCGGCCGCCCTAGCTGTATCTGATGGAAGAACTTTTTTTTTTTTTTTCAACAATAGATTAAATCTTTACCTCTTACTTATGGTTATTGATCCCATTTTCAAATAGCCTTTTTGCCCAGTTGGTGAGGACGCTATAAGTGGTACAAGAGGTATCTGGTTCGATTCCTTTGTCAAGGGATTTGGCATGTATTATTTTTATTCTATAAATTTTTACTAAAATTCAATAGGAAGAGGAAGAAATGAGAATTCGTACCCATGATCTCAAGCAATGATTGTTTTAAGCTTAACCGTTATGGTATCTTTTAAATTGTGTCACTAAATTTAACAAAATAATATTTGTTATGTTTTGACTGTTCAAATGCAAACACTTTTGAAGATTCAAATTCACACTCTTCCTTTAAATTATACAAAATTTGACAACAATGTCATTTAATGAGTTCCGTTTATTCTTATAACAAAATTATATATGTTCAGTTTAAACAAAATAATTGTTATATTTATATTTTAGGCCTTGTTCGATTCCTTTTTTTTTCAAAATATATTTTTCTTTCTTCTTTTCATCCATATATTCTTCAATAAAATAATATTACACGTAAATTCAAAATTATTCTTTATTTTTAGTCACACGTTCTCCATCAAATCACTATTTCAAAATATTTTTTTTTTTGGCAAAAAAATGGGTATAAAAAAGACTCTTAATATTTTATTGTGCCCGATGATAGACGGTCAATGGTCGCTCGTGCTGACTCAAACTCGTGGATTCGCCCCTGAATAGTTGTGAAGTTGATGTATCAGCTTTATGGTTATTTGTTCTTATGTTTGTTTTGTTGAATTTGTTTCCATGGTATTCCTCCACCATAAGTGAAGGGTGATTGGGGAAAAAAAAAAAATTTTATTCCTTATTCCATTGCATCAGGACAACATTTGTGTATCTATATTGCCTCAATTATCAAGTCACCAATTAATTTAAACTCTGCCATCATCGAGAATCTAAATTTTACACACAGTGTCCCCTTAATGTTTACGCAATATTACTGCACATTAATTCATTATATATATATAAAATAGCTGAGTGTGCCTAGTGAGCATATTTGGTAAGAAATAGAGAGAAAATTGAACAATATAATAGGGAGTATTTTAATATTTTCCTTTTAACGCTCCAACATCATATATTACATCATACATCCTATTCTACAAATCATGATTTGATTGGAATATTTTTGAAGTGGTATGACTCGAAAGTCCTTTCGAAATTGAGAAATTCAATCTCTATTTTCTGTGATTTTGTTTGATTCATTATCGGTGGAATGGATCGAAGTCATTATTATTCTATTGTTTCAGATCAACATAAATTTGAACCCTATAATATGTACAAAACACTTTGCTCGAAAATCTTCACTTGTTTCCTTGCAACAACTCTTCATTTTTCTCGGTCATTACGCATGCATGTCAAAGAAGAAACAAGGAAAATAAATCAGAGGGAGCTAGAAAATTTATTTCCGTATTATCCAGAAATCCTTAATTTTGAAAAGATCCAGTTTCTTCGGTTTCTCACGTTTTCTTTTGCACCGAGCTCTTTCCATGCATTTGTAGAGGTCGAAACTCAATTCCTTCAATAACGAGGTCAATCATAAATTTTTTATCCATTTTCGACAGTTGTGCCTCTACCGGGGCATTGTCTCCTAGATCATTGTAAAATGTTCCCCGTTGTACTTCCATCCATCCGTCGGGTCTATTCAATGCAATTTGCTGACTTTTACCTACCAACCTCGGTTGAAGGTGCAATGTTGTAGCTCGCATCTAGACGTCACGATCTTCATCAAGATTACCAAACTTGATAATCCCTTTCGCGGGTCCAGGGACCTGTAAGACATTTCTAATCTATATACGAGATAAGATGCATAACGAGTCTTCAGGGATATCATTTGTGTTTCGATCTTCCCTCGGATATCAAGGTGCCAAGCTCAATTTCTAAGTACTGTCACCATTGAGAATATGCACATCATATAATTGATATACCTCTTATCACAATGCAATTTCCAAATTAAATTTAAAAGCAAAAGATATGATGAATGATACCTAGAGTCTGGGTGAGGTTTCCACTCTCAGCGATCATAATCATCCCAATCAGGACCAAGTTGAGATACACCGAGTTTCAATGATCCAATCATATAACATTTCTTCCCAGTTATTTTATCAATATGAAAGCTCTGCAAGTTTCAATGTTCAAATAATTAGTTCTTGAATAAAAGTTTATGAATATTGGATGCGTTGAACCTCCCACGAAATGATATAATTTAATCTGAAGATTTCGAGATTATAATCACTTCATAACACCATCTTAGCATTTTATGTTGTAATTAACGGATGAATTCAGCTGTAAGCAGGAAGCCTTATAAAGCTGAAAAAAAAATAAAAATCATCAGACTAAGGTTTTCATATAAACATAATAATTAAGGATACACATACCATATTGCCTTCATCAAGTAAAATAGGAGAGCTATAAAGTCTCGTACAAAGATCTTCCTTGGTTGCATAGGCCACAGGCATGGGTGGACTCAAGAGGGTCCTGGGGGGTCATGTGACCGCCCAAATTTTGAGGTTTTATTATTATTATTATTTTTTGGATAAGTCATGCTTGATATTGATTGAAATCTAAATTTTAATCTAAATCAAAGTTAATAATTAATTTTAATAACATATTTTATAGAATCCTTAACTTTTATCAAAATATACTAAAAATCTGATTTTAACCTTCACAAAACATGGGCAAAATCACAATAAATTTGAATTTCTTTTTTCTTTTTTCTCTTACTCTATCTCACTCTCATTCACACCTTTTATAAAAATCTTAACCCTTCTCACTCTAAAATTTGTTTATAATTTGTCTACAAATTATCGTATCTACTACGAATTTTCACTTTTCAATTAATTAGAGCCTAAATTTGTATTTTCTCCTATCTTATTTGTGTACATAGAAGGTGTCTGAACTGACTACATCCAATTTAACTTATATTTAATGCATTGTATTTATTTGATTGAATATTGGTTATATGTTTTTCCTTTCAATCACTTGAATTAATTGTTTGTATGCACTATAGATTTTTGAAACATAAATATGCTTATTCTTGTGATGAGTAAAATATTAATAAGATGACTGATCAAAATCAAATGGATGAAAATGATGAACAAAATATTTTTGAAGAAATTTTTTAAATGTAAATTTGCATTTTCTCGGGTCGAGTATAAATCATCAAAAATTAAGAACAAAGTATTTGATTTGTATAGAATTTGATTAAACCCCTAACTAAAAATTTGTGCTTCTGCCTTTGGCCACAAGATTCACAGATCTAGAGATGATGTTCTCATAATCTGGCATCAACAATTTCTCCCAGTCTATTTCATTTACTGTACTCGAAGAAGATCCAAGTTGAAAATTTTGATAATCACGAATCGGAGTATTCCGCCCAGATATACTCGAGGATGTGAAGCTGAAACTTGGTTCCCTTGAGGAATTTAAAGCAAGTTGCCTGAGTTGTTCCCTATGAAGAACAATTTCACAAGCTTTCCCAATTATCATAATTATTAGACATCTAGCTACAAAATCTCAAATAAGAGGCTCCCTCTTGAATTATTGCAAGTTTAATTAACCGTTCGTTGTGCTGATTTTAATCCATAAATGTAGCCTTGTTTGGTCTCCATTTTAATGTATATTTGGGGAAAAAATATATTTTGAGATAGAGATTTATTATTATTATTATTATTTTGAAGAATATGTAGCTTAAATAGAAGAAGTCTTGGTCTTGCTGTTCACGGTGATGCAGGACATGGAAAAATCTTGGTCAACTCTATTATGATTGAAGATAGAACTCGCGGAATTGATTTTGATAGATATATAAGTACAAAGAGGAAGAAAAACTTAACTTGCTATATTAAAACCATACACGGCTAGCACCTTATATAAATTACAAAAGGATTCTAGCATACTTTAGTCAACAAGTATTCACCTACTACAACCTTACGTGTTGATAACATCCCTTACCTTATACATGGTTGTACTATGCTAGACTTTTTAATCACATAAAGACCATAACATAGACTTGAATTAGTTATGACAAAAAATACTAGATATTTGACAACAAAAGTGTCAATCCAATATCAATACTCATCCTTGACACTTTTGCTGAAAACACCAATTTCTTTTCTTAATGTTTTAAACCTTTCTTTAGACAAAGATTTTGTTAAAATATCAGCATATTGATCATCTGAATTGGAGTGCACAAGCTTCATTTCTTGTCTTTCTTGAGCTTCCCTGATTGAATGGTACTTGATGTTGATGTGTTTTGTTCTTCCATAAAATGCCGGATTCCTTACCATTGCCACAAGAGATTGGTTATCACAATAGATAACAGTTGCATCAACTTGCTTGTGCTTAAGATTCTCTAACACTTTTCTCAACCAAATTGCTTGGTTAGTGGCTTCTGATGAAGCAATATACTCTGCCTTAGCTGTTGATTGAGCCACCATTTTCTGCTTCACTGAGTTCCAGCACACAACACTTGAGCCAAAATAAAACACATAACTAGAGGTGTTTTTCATGTCTTCAAGAGATCCAGCCCAATCACTCTCAATAAAACTAGTTAAAACCAGAGTTTCTGACTTCCTAAACCAGATTCTCGACTCCTCGTTCCCTCTTATGTATCTTAGAACTCTTTTTGCAGCTTGAAAGTGTAAGTCACTTGGCTCTTGTCCGAATCTAGACAGAGTATTTGTAGCAAATGTAATATCTGATCTTGTGATTGTTGGATACAATAAGCATTCAACCAAACTTCTATAGATCTTTTCATCAGATTTCTTACCACCATTTTCATCAGTTTTGAGTTTTCTACCAAGGGAATAGTTACTGGTTTGCAATTCTCCATATTGAATTTCTTCAAGACTTCCTTAGCATACCTCCTTTGGTAAACAAAATTTTCCTTCTTGTGATTTATTTATCTCCGTTCCTAGAAAATATTACATTTTCCCTAAATCAATCATGTCAAATGCCTTCTTAAATTCTCCTTTCACACTTCCAATTAATGCCTGATTGCTGCCAATTATCAAAAGGTCATCAACATACAAGGAGATGATAATCATTTCTTCCTCCCCTTGCTTTATATAGAGTGTTTGTTCATTAACACTTTTGATAAAACCAAGGCTGCCCAAGTGATCATCAATTCTATTGTACTAGGCCCTTGGAGCCTGCTTCAAACCATACAAAGCCTTCTTCAACAAATGCACTGTATCTTCTTCTCAGTTACAAAGAAACCTTCTGGTTGTTCAATGAAAATTTCCTCATTTAAGTGTCCATTTAGGCAGCATGGTTTAACATCCAATTGATGTATTTTCCATCTCTTTGAGCAGCTATAGCAAACAATAATCTGATTGTTTCATACCTGCCCATTGGAGCAAATGTATCTGTGAAATCAATACCATATTGTTGAGCATAACCTTTCACAACCAACCTTGCTTTGATTTTGTTGATTGAACCATCAAAATTCAGTTTGGTTTTGTACACCCATTTAACTCCAATCACATTCTTATCCTTCGATCTATCAACCAACACCCAAGTTTCATTCTTTTCAATCATACTTAGCTCCTCCTTCATTGCAGCCATCCAACCTTGTGAATTTACTACTTCATTGAAGTTTGAAGGCTCCAATACGGTTGAATTGCATCTGGGATACACATCAGCAAGACCTTGCTTTCAACACAACATTTTCAGGGTTAGAATCACTATTAGATTCTGGTTCATCCTCAATGATAAAGGTATCATTTTCTTGTAGAACCAACCTTTGAATTTGTAACTTATTCAAGGTACTTGATTCCCAATTTTATGAAGACTCCTCAACTTTAATATCCCTTCTGGACGACATCTTTTTGGTTTGTTGATTATAGACTCTATACCTTTTAGCATTGCCACAATATCTAACCAAAACACCAATTTCTGCCTTTTGATTTAGCTTATCTCTTTTTCATCAGGAATGTGAGTGTAACATGTGTTTCCAAATACTTTCAAGTGTGAACATCTAGCTTAACTCCATACTAGGCTTTAAAAGGAATTATTTTATCCAAGACTTTTGTAGGTAACTTGTTCAGAAGGTATATTGCTCTATCTACAACTTCAATGCAAAAAAATTTTAGTACATTTTTCTCAATCATCAAACACCTAACTATCTCTATTACTATCACGTTTTTCCTTTCACACACTCCATTTTGTTGAGAAGAATAGGAAATTGTCAACTGATATTTGATCCCAATAGCATCACAAAATTTGTCAAACAGATCACATCTATATTTAGTCCCATTGTCAGTTCTGATGGCCTTGATTTTGCAATCGCTTTCATTTTCCACCAGACTTTTAAACTTTTGAGATACAGCTTTTAAACTTTTGAGATACAGCTTCTACTTCAGATTTCATTTTTAGAAAGTAAACCCAGCACATCCTTGTCAAATTATCAATAAAGAGAACAGAATATATGCTGCCATTCAGAGTAAGTGTTCTCATTGGACCACATACATCTAAATGAATTAATTCCAACTTATTTGAAGCTCTTCTTGACTGGTTTTTAGGAAATGGAAGTCTTGTTTGCTTCTCTCGTTGACAAACATCACATACACAGGCATCATCATATATGTCTGATAAATTTTCAACTGGTTCTAGTTTATGCAAATGCCTGAGTGAAGTGAAATTTGCATGACCAAATCACTTGTACCAAAGTGTAGACCCACAATAGTACTAGGGAATGCATAAGTGGTCATATTTTTCCATTCTAAAGGAAAGCTTCTTTATTTCATCTCAACTGTCATCAACTCATTTTCATTTACATCCAATATAGTGCAACCACTATCTTTGAATATCAAGGTATACTTTTTTTCAATCAATTGGCCTACACTAACTAAATTCCTGTCTATATCAGGCACCAAAAATACATCAGAAATGTGTTTAGTACCTGTTGGAGTTTACACAGCAATCACACCAATTCCTTCCACTTTTACATATTCTCCATTGCCAACCTTTACTTTTGATTTGTATGTTCTATTTAGTTCAACAAAGATGTTGGAATTTGAAGTCATATGGTGTTGCATCCACTATCTAGCAACCAAGTTCCAACGCTACTGTACATTTTCTAATTTGCAGCGGTGAATAAATACTCCTCCTACAGTTGTTGTTGCTGATTTTCAGCAACCTAAGATTGTTGTTGTAATTGTATCTCTTTCAACTTTTTACAAACCTTTTGAACATGCACAAATTGCTTACAAGCCTTGCATTGAACTCCTGGTCATACCAGCACAACTTTGTAGAATGACCAAAATTTTTTCATTGAGGGCAAGGAGGATAACTATCACTTTTACTAGCACTTTTATTGTTTTCAAACTTCTTCTTCTTAGGTTATTGCTTTTTCACACCAAAGCTTGTTTGAGTTTTATGTTTTCCTTTGACAAATAAAGCTCCTTCAACTTGTTGATCACCCTCCTCTATTCAGTAGCTTGGAGTGCATTAACAAGTTCACACAAGGTTATGATGGACAAGTCTCTTGAGTCTTCAAGAGGAGATCTTTGCCTAAAATTTTTCAAGCAAACTGATCAAAACCTTTTCCAAAACTCCCTTATTAGGTAGATATCCCCCAACAACCTTATTTGATTTACCACTTTCATCAGCCTGTTAGAAAAATCCTTAACCATTTCTAATTATTTCATCTTCAAGGTTTCATACTCCCTTCTAAGATTTGGAACTTGCATCTGCCTTGTTCTTTCATTACCTCGAAACTCCTCTTTTAATATGTTCCAGGCTTCCTAGTCTCACAAGTAATAATTTTGGTAAAGATTGCATCTGAAATGGCAGATTGAATGCAAGGAAGGGCTCTAAAATTCTTTGCAACTTCCTCATTATGCTGCTTCAGCTGAGCAATAATACAATTTGCTCTGAGAGGTGGTGGTTTAGTTCCTATTTCTGTGATTTCCGACAAATCATAAGCCTTCATTTTTGCAGCCCAAAAATCATAATTTTCTTCTGTAAACACAAAGGTAATGGTGCTAAAAAACCACTTGAAACCATCACACACACTCACAAATCACTAAGTTGTTTTGATAAAAGGTTCCTTGTCTTCTCTCCTAATCCTGTCTCACAACCCTTGCAACTACCTCTAAGATCAGGTGGCTCTGATACCACTAATAGATATATAAGTACAAAGAGGAAGAAAAACTTAACTTGCTATGTTAAAACCATACACGGCTGACATCTTATATGAATTACAAAAGGATTCAAACATACTTTAGTCAACAAGTTTTCACGTACTATAACCTTACCTGTTGACAGCATCCTTACCTTACACATGACCATACTATGCTAGATTTTTTAATCACAGAAAGACCATAACTTAGACTTGAATTAGGTACAACAAAATACTAGATATTTTATAACAAAACTGTCAATCCAATACCAATTTTCTTTTTTTTTTTTAATCCAGTTTATATCTTGACTGTAACATTATCCCATAGGGCTGAAGTTTCTCGTCTCTTCTCTCAGCATCTCCAATACATTTTTTTCCATCTCAATGTCAAATATTGGTGTCAGAGTTTTCAACCAAATCCCATCCGTACTGGTTTCAAACCGAACCTTATTGTTAGCTCACAAATCCTTGAATTAGCCTCTTTACTTTATTGCTTCCTTCCTGCTTCTTTTGACGGTTGTATTTCCACCTTTATTTTGCTTTTTTTTTTTTACCGTACTTGGTATTCACTTGGAATCAACGAGGATTATTCACATTTTCGTCTTGATTCATGTTGCATCACTTAATAGTTTCTTTAGATGCACATATGTTTCAACATTCAACATCTCCTCTGGAAATAGAGAATATAAAGAATATTTTTATTCCTCCATTATTCTTGCACATGCATAGACAACAATGGTAATTGAGATGTGGAGGAGCATTCCCACATCATTTCTCTCAAAGTATGATTCTTCTGTGTATGTCGTAACATATATTTCTTACATAACATTTACATAACTTCAGGGGCAGAGCTACTATGGACTTGGTGAGGGCTATTACCTATCATTTACATAACTAACAACCTACATCCCAAATAAGGATAAGTACTCTGGCATAGCAGCTTCACCCCCACTCCGAACAAGTTGGGAGAAAAAAAAAAAAAAAAAAAAAAAAAAAGAAAAAAAATGCCAAAAAAAAATTTTTTTTTTC
>NC_036258.1:7224909-7248650 GCF_002742605.1 Olea europaea var. sylvestris | reverse complement strand
CCCCCAAAAAAGGGGGAAAAAAAAAAAAAAAAAAAAAAAAAAAAGACAAATCATGCCAAGACACAATTTTTTTTTACCCAATTCATCCAGAAATCCTAAGGTTTGAAAAGATTCTTCGACTCCCTGTTGTTTTCTCTCTCACATTTTTCTTTGGAAAAATCACAATGTTAGCATTGGGAGGCCAAAATTCAATGCCTTCTACAATGAGACCGGACTTCAAATATTGTTTATTCTCCCATACTTGAACCTCCACAACTCTGTTATCTTATTGATCAGTATAAAAGTTTCCAATTTTTACTTCCATCCACTTATTGGGTCTCACTGCAATATTCCATATTCTATGTCCATGGTTTAAGGTGAAGTGTTCTAGCTTGCTTGGGAGCATTACAATCTTCATTATTATTAAAACTGATAATAGCATTTGCTGACAAGGGATTACAATTGTAAGATTTTGCGAATCCATATACAAGATATGCTGCATAACGAGTCTTCGGGGACAGCATATTTGTATCTATTTGTCCTCGACTATCAAACCTCAAAATTTGTTTAAGCTCTGCCACAGTTAAGAATCTGCACATAATATTATTAATATGCAATTTCAAAGGCAATTCAAAAGAAAAAAGATATATCTTATACATGGTAAAGGACCTGGAATCTTGATGAGATATCAACTTCCAGAATTCTGGGATTTCACCCCATAAAATTTTGAGCTTTCTTGCTCCAATCATAACACATTTGTTCCCAGTTGTTTTATCAATATGAAAGCTCTCCATTCGTCAATGTACAAATTTTATTTTGGTTAAGTTTACAAATAACACCAGAATATAGAAATTTATAAAAATTTGTGATGTTACCATTTTGCCTCCATCATGTAAAATTGGAGAGTCACGAAGACTCAAGTAAAGGTCTTTCTTGGTTGCATAGACCACTGGGTCCGCAGACCTGGAGATGATGTCCTCGTAATCTGGTAGCAGCAATCTCTCCCAATCTTTTTCATTTACTGTATTGGAGGAAGTTCCAAGTTGAATATTCTGATTGTCATGAATTGAAGTACAGGGATGGGATATGATACTAGAGCTGAAACTTGGATCTGGGGAATGAGCTAAAACAAGTTCCCGGTCATGTTCTCTCCGCAGCACGGCTTCCAGAAGTCTTTCCCAATTGTCATAGTTACGAGACATCGAACTATATCTCTTCTAACAAAAATCTTGCAAGATACAAAATCTCGAAATATGAGAATCCCACTTGAACTATTGAAACTTTAAAATGGGATCTACCCAACAGATTTAAAATGGGATTACTGATTGAAAGATACACAGTTTATAAAGAATATATTCTCTGTCTACCGCAGTATATGGTCTGGAATGCATAGAGGATACAGTAGAAGTGCATTTGAGTTTGTATTCAGATGTCTTGGTATTGTGATCCATAATCGAGAAACATGGTCCAAACAGGTTTAATTCGTCCAACAAGTCAGTCAAAATTTACGTGTCAAGAAACTACTTATTCCAAGAAATCAAACAGAAAAATTTCTGGGAACCTTTTCTTAGGAAATTTCATGGATATAACTGCCGTGTCAAGATATCTGTTTTGTGAAAAGAACCTAAGTAGTAGTAATTGTCTAAGCTAAAGAGGTATAACTTGTAGATGTCCCTTGTCACTGTTCGAGTCGATGTGTCAAAATACCATTGGCCAAACACAAGAATATGTCTCTTAAGTAGTAGTAATTGTCTAAGCTAAAGAGGTATAACTTGTAGATGTCCCACTCTAATATTAAGAACACTCGTAGAATCTCAATAATTTAATGCCTTAAGAGCCAAGAAAATTATATTAATTAATTGATTAATGAATAAATTATTAATTTTATGAGGAAATTTTTTATTTTTGCAAAATATTTTGCTAATAAGTTCTCCTATGGAGTCTGTCGTGTCAAATGTTTTTCATACATTAAGCGTTAGAGAAGATATCGAAGTTGGCATTAACTTTGAGAAGAAACAAGCTCCACTAGATATGTATCACAAGAAGGCTTCCAAGAGAGTAATTTTTATGCTATATCCCAATTGCAGGGTGGACTTAAATATTAGTGTTGGACTTATTTAGTGATCGAAGCTAATTAACAAGATTAATTATTTCTTGGTCTTATCAGGTTAAGGGTAATACTAATCCTAATTGGAATAAGGTTTGTAGAAACCACACGCAAACTTCAAAACTTAATTCTCTTTATATCCAATGCCACATCCTTCTCGAAAACTGATTTTTAAAGTTTTGGCGCTAATTTTGTCAATTTGTTTATTTTGGATTTTTTGAAATTCTAGTTTGTTTAAACTTTGTTTTCATTAATTTTAATTGTTTTAAACTATGTTTCCATGTAAATCCTTATGAATAAGGGATTAGTTTGATTTTTATCGTCATTCTTCAATAAAATTCGTGAGGTTTATTTTCTTCTTAATTTGGTGGATTCCAAATTTCATATTTGTGAGGATTTAGCTTGAATTCCTTTTTCTCATTGCATCATAATCTGCAGATAATATTATTAATATGCAATTTCTAATGAATTCAAAAGAAAAAAAGATAAATAGTAAAGGACCTGGAGTCTTCGTGCGATGTCAACTTCCAAAATTCTGGAATTTCACCCCATAAAATTTTGAGTTTTCTTGCTCCAATCATAGCACCTCTTCCCAGTTGTTTTATCAATATGAAAACTCTGCATTTTCAATGTTCAAACAATTAATGCTTTTGTTTTGGTAAAGTCGACAAATAACAGCAGAATATAGAAATTTATAGAATATTGTGATGTTACCAATTTGCCTCCATCAAGTAAAATTGAAGAGTCACCCAAAGATCTGGAGATGATGTCCTCATAATCAGATAGAAGCAATCTCTTCCAAGTCTTTCCCAATTGTCATAGTTATGAGACATCAAGCTATATCACTTTTAACAAAAATCTTGCAATATACAACATCTCAAAATATGAGAATCTCACTTGAACTATTGAAACTTTAACTTGGGGTCTACACAACAGATTTTAAATAGGATTACTGATTGAAAGATACACGGTTTATGAAGAATGAAACCTTGGTCTACAGCAGTATATGGTCTAAAATGCGTAGAGGATACAATAGAAGGGCATTTTGTTAGTTTGATGCTCATTCTTCGAGTAATATTCTGTAAAATCACATTATGAATTTACGTTCGTTTTTTTGTGTGTTATAATTTGAAGTGATTGTCTAAGGTTCCATGATTATAAAGGACGTCACAAATTGTATACTCGATGGATTGGGTATAGTAAGACACAAGTTGTGATGTGATCAAAATTATGTCGTTCACAATCGGTTCATAAAATTGGATGCTTTATGTTGAGAAGATTGTATTGTTCTTATTAAGATTTGTCTAGATCTTGAAATAGGAACAATAATGTGTTTCGATGCACATTGAACGGGATCGCGTAGATTACTCATTTGTGACCGTTTGAAATGAGACTCTACTTGATTATCAAACAGGTCATCTAAATCCTTCGTGAGTAATGTACCTTTGATTGCTAGTTCAAGTTCTTTGAGGTACCAATGAGTGAAATCTTAAATAGAAGATTGATATCGGTGCTCTGGGAATCGGGCCGAAACAATTAGAGATCATATACTTACAATATTGGAATCCATTAATCATTGAGATGAGACGATCGTCACTCTAAGGTATTTTCCTAGGCAAATTGAATCTGAGCTTAGTAGGTCAACGAGAGATCGTTGGACTTTACATTGTGTTTTGATCACAACGAATTTGCCGTATGAAAATGGGACTTAGAGGGTAATGCATGTTGAAGACGGTCATTTTTCCAATTTCAACATATTGACGGTCAAATGGGGGTTGACTTGTGGAACGATAATCAGAGGATATTATTATTGGATCATAATTTGCTTTTATAACTATCACTCAACTCGAGAGTGCAATATCGATTTTTTGGTAGAATAAGTCGGGATTAATAGATTATCTCAATTGGTCAAGAGTTGACCTAATTGAAAATATATATTGGAGCTTGGGTTATGTGAGTCCAATTAGGTCCCTCTCCTGACTCCAATAAAATGTGTGTGGCTTAATTGGCCTACTACAATAAAGTTTAAGGAAATTTGTGCAATTTTCAAACCCTAATAAGTCATTATAAATATGCACATTATTGGCATATTTTGGTGTGATTTTAGGGTTAGCCACTTTTCACATTCCTCAAAAAGGAATAACACCTAGTGGAGAATAAGGGAAAAGATCTAAGGGAGGAAGCAATTGGCTAGGCCATTAATAGCTCCTTCACAAAAGGTTATCATCTCCCCTTTCTATATATATGAGAATTTTATAATACAATGATCTCAAGGTCAATGAAATCCTTATTTACATGATTTTAATCTTCAAAGGACAATTAATTTCCTATTGTGATGATTAAAATTCATTAATCAACAAATGATATCAGAGCCAAGGTTATTGTATGCCTTGGGTAGGATTTTTTTTTTAAATCCTAGTGTAATATGCATTTTAGTTGGGTGATGTTAGGTTATTTGATTTTGACATGTTTATGCTTTAAATATGTTTAAAATTATTGATTGATATACTCATAATCACTTTTGGCCCTAGATTTCTTTTTTCTTTTTTTTGTAATTCATTTATTATGGTTATTCTTTAGAAATGTTGTAAGCCATAAGGCACTAAGTTTTTTGTATTTTTTCTTCATTTTTATTTTTGTATTTTAGGAAGAAATGTAATATTTGTTGCTGTAATTTTAATGAAGAACAAGGACAAAAAAAAATGCAAGAATCTCAAGAAACACCAAGAGGCGGCGGCGACAGCGATGGTGGCTGCCGTGACCGAAGCTATGGCAGCCACCGCGAACATACACTGGTCACGGCAGCCATGGCTGATGCTGTATTTTGTGCAGCAGCTCAGCATCTGCGTAATGCAGCAACAGCTGTTGGGTCGCTTGCCGGTGGCCCTCCTTTTTTTTTGGGTCGTCGGAGATTGCGTCGTCGCCAGAGTTGTGTGTGTTTTGGTGTTGTGTGTGATTTCTTGCTAGGTTTTCAAAATTAGGGTAATTTGAATTTTTGGGCTTTTCTTTAAAACTTGGGCTAATATTATTGGATAATGACCTTGTTGGTTTTAAGTTTTGGGCCTAAAAATTAAATTAACCCTATTTTCTTGTTACATAAGGTGGACTACAAAGAAAATTGAAGAATTGGGCAGGGATGTGGCCCAATGTAATTCTTTTTATCCATGTTGTAATTTAAATTCTTAGGATGGGCCATTAGTGATTATTATTAATTTAATTATCGCTTTTACCTCTTTATGGATAGATGAATGTTTAATTATTATCGCATGTCATGTAGATTAAATGAAACACCACCCGGTGCACTAAAATCATATGCATTTACATTTAAATATTTTTTTATTACTCTAAATTAATTAGAGGTGGTTGAAAAATATTTTATAATTAGTGCCATTATAATTGCTTATATTTGGCTAGCTAATTAACTGAAAATTCAACGGTACAAAATAATAAGTGTGAGAGGGTTTATAGGCATGTATAAACCTACGACCTCCTCCGTCATCCAATTTGTTATTAAAATACGTATGTTTAGTATCGAATTATATCGGTCTCCCTATAGGAAAACTACGTTATTTTAGGTTAACTGAAATTGGATCTAGTAATAGAATTTGTTTAAAAATGAAATAATGGGATGATCATCCTATAGACGACAACTTATGTATTTCGGATATTTTAAAATTGTTGACGGAGGTTATTACACTTATATATGAATATTTTGGGGGACTTCCTATAGAAGATTTCAACAAAATTATTCATAAGCCAAATAATAATCAATCCTCGTTTTCTTGTGGCATGAGATGCCTAGCTCAATAAAATGAATGGGAGGGTCCCAACCTTGCCAACAACTACATTGACCTCCTATAGAGGGCATGTTAAAAGTTGTAGGGGTTTAAGGTTTTTTTATTACAAATATAGTTTTGGGTCTATATTTGCATATACATATACATGCATCATACAAAGAGTATTGCTCATTTTATTAATACGTGAATCTTTAATTTTATAGAAAATGTCGCTTAATCCATTATCAGTAATACTTAACAAAAATCAACTTGTGGAAGAAAACTACGTTGACTGGAAAAGAAATCTTAATATTGTTCTTACCACTAAAAAACACAAACATATACTAGATGAAGTTTGTCCCGAAACCCTTAAAGATGACTCCACGAAATCTCAAAAGGCTGCATATGAAAAGTGGCATCATTCTGATGAGATGGCCCATTGTTACATTTTGGCATCAATGTCAAAGTTGTTACAAAAGAAACATCAGAATATGCAAACTGCTTTTGACATAATGGAAAGCCTTCAAGAGATGTTTGGACATCAAAGCCAACAAGCTAGGCAAGCCTCCATTAGGGCAATTATGAACACACGCATGTAATCGGGAGCATCTGTAAGAGACCATATGTTAACCATGACTGGTCACTTCAATGCTGCAGAGGTTTTAGAAGCTGACATTGATTCCAAGACACAGATTGACATGGTCCTTGAGACTCTTCTTGAGATGTTCTCACAATTTATAGTTGATTATAATCTACACAAGATGGACATGTCTCTAACGAAATTAATGAAAGAGCTACAAAATGCTGAATCTGTTCTAAAAGCTAAGAGTGGAAGTACTTTAACTGTTACAGTCGGACCCTCTCATCCTAAGCCTTCTGGTGGTAAAGGAGGAAAGAAGAGGAAGAGGCCAATCAAAAAGCCAGAGAGCAAGTCAAAAGAGAAAAAAAAATACTGCCGATGGGAAACCAAAGGGAAAGTGTTTTATTTGTCGACAAAAGGGTCACTGGAAGAGGAACTGCCCAGATTACCTAGCTAAGGGGAAGCAAGGTAAAGGAAATAATACCCTATTCATTGAGTCATGCTTAGTGGTTGATTCTACTAATACCTAGATTGTAGATTCTGAAGCCACTAATCATGTTTGCAATGCTTTGCAGGGGTTCCAAGAAACCAAGCATCTCAGTGAAGGAGAGTTCACTCTTAGGGTTGGCACATGAGTAGTGGTATCTGCCAAAGCTGTTGGCACTTTTACTTTATGTTTTGAGAATCATAGGCATTTGATATTAGATGACTGTTATTATGTTCCAGAACTTACACGGAACTTGGTTTCCGTTGCACTTTTATATCATGTTGGTTATTCGGTATTTTTTACCTGTTCTACGATGGTTATTAAGTTGAATAACTCTGTTATATGTTCGGGTCATATGGTTAATAGTCTTTATGTCTTAAGTCCTTTGATTGGCTCAATACATAACACTACTACTGCTAAGAAAAGAAAGAGGTCGTCTAGTACTAATGAAACTCTCTTATGGCATCTTAGATTGAGTCATATCAATCTATATAGGATTCAAAGATTGGTAAAGGATGGTCCTTTAAATGAGTTAGAAATCTATATCAACTTGTGAATCTTGTATAGAATGAAAGATGACCAAGAGGCCCTTTAAGGCTAAGGGACTAAGGGCTAAAGAGGTTTTGGAATTAGTACATTCCGATGTTTGTGGACCTATTAGTACTCGGGCTGGAAGAGGATACGAGTGTTTCATCACCTTCACAGATGATTACTCAAGATTTGGATACATATACCTTATGTCTCACAAATCCGAAGCTTTGAAAAAATTCAAGGAGTTTCCGACGGAAGTGGAGAAACAATTAGGTAAGAGTATCAAAGCCCTTTGATCTGATCGAGGTGGCGAGTATCTATCCCAAGAGTTTAAGGTTTATTTATCAGATAATGGGATATTGTCCCAATTGAGTGTACCAAGAACTCCCCAACAGAATGGTGTCTCGGAAAGAAGAAATTGAACTCTTTTATATATGATAAGATCAATGATGAGTTATTCCTCATTGCCTATATCCTTTTGGGGATATGCACTACAAACAACCATTTATATCTTGAATTTGGTACCATCTAAATCAGTTTCCAAAACACCTCTTGAATTGTGGAATGAGCGCAAGCCCAATTTATACCACATTCGGATATGGGGATGTCCAGCACATATGCTAAAGGGAAAGACGAATAAGATGGAATCAAAATCAGATGTTTGTTTCTTTGTAGGATATCCAAAGGGAACTAGAGGTTACTTCTTCTATAATTCTCTTGATAAGAAGGTATTTGTTAGCACAAATGTAACCTTCTTAGAGGATAAGTATATAAAAGAACATAAGTCTATTACTAAAATTCTATTGGAAAAGATGTTAGAACATGGTTCAAACAACTCAGTTCCAGATTTTCGCATAGAATCTAATAGTGATGACTTGGAACCTCCTACTGAACCAATGGTTGCTGATGAAGCAAGTGAGCAAGTGATGGCCACAGGGCCTCATAGGCAAATAGAACTAGAGGTAGTAGAAAATGAGGCACCCATTGTTGTATCTCCACATGTCCCTACAAATGGGGATAATGAGGATGTTGTTTCTAACCAAGGACAGGATCAAACAGTGAGAAGAGAGGAAGGACCTTTGGTCAGACTGGACAACTAGGCACCTTCAACCATTACTCGTAGTGGGAGGGTTGTGAGACCACCTTCTAGGTACTTGCTCTATGGAGAATCCTATTAGGGGATCTCTACTGAGCAAGAAGAAGATCCCACTTCGTTTAAGGAAGTAATGGAGGATGTAGACTTTGAATCATGGAAATTAGCCATGAACTCAGAAGTGGAATCTATGTATTCCAACAAGGTTTGGGATCTTGTAAATACACCTAATGTTGTAAAGCCTATAGGATACAAGTGGGTCTATAAAAGAAAAAGAGGTATAGATGGGAAGGTTGAAACCTTCAAAGCAAGGCTAGTGGCCAAGAGTTTTACCCAAAGAGAAGGCATCGACTATGAATAAACTTTTTCACCGGTTTCCATGCTTAAATCTATTCGAGTCCTTTTATCCATTGCCGCTCATTGTGATTATGAGGTTTGACAAATGGATGTCAAGACAGTATTTTTAAATGGATATCTTGAGGAGACCATTTATATGATGCAACCTGAAGGGTTTGTGAAAGAATGCTATGAAAGGAAAGTTTGCAAGTTGCAGAGGTCTATTTATGGACTCAAGCAAGCGTCCAGATCTTGGAATGTAAGATTTAATCAAACCATCAAGACCTATGGTTTTGAGCAAAATCTGGATGAACCTTGTGTGTACAAACGAATATAAGGGAAGAAAGTAGTTTTTCTGATTCTTTATGTACATGACATTCTACTCATTGGAAATGATGTAAGGATATTGTCATTTGTAAAAAAATGGTTGTCACAGTAGTTTGATATGAAGGACTTGGAAGAAGCTAGTTATGTTTTGGGAATTCGTATCTTGCGAGATAGGAAAAATAGAAGGATTGCATTATCCCAAACTTCATATATTGACAAAATATTGTCCAGATTTGCAATTCATAATTCCAAAAAGGGACAACTTCCTTTTAGACATGGAATTCATCTATTTAAAGAGCACTGTCCCAAGAATACAACGGAGATAGATTACATGAGAAAGGTTTCTTATGCTTCGGCTGTGGGAAGTCTCATGTATGCTATGCTTTGCACTAGATCGGATATATGCTATGTTGTGGGTATTGTTAGTCGTTATCAGTCTAATTCAGGACCAGGACTTTGGGTAGCGGTAGAGCATATACTCAAGTATTTTCGGAAAACGAGAGATTATATGCTTGTCTATTCAAGACATGATCTAAATCCTATTGGATATACTAATTCTAATTTTCAATCCGATCGTGACTCTAGGAAGTCTACATCGGGATTAGTATTTACATTGGGAGGTGGAGCTGTGGTATGGAAGAGTACCAAGCAATCTTGTATTACTGATTCCACCATGGAGGCAGAATATGTAGCGGCTTGTAAAACTGCTAAAGAAGTTGTATGGTTCAAGAAGTTTCTTTTGGACCATGACATGGTACCTTTGGTAATGGGGCTCATAACACTTTATTGCGATAATAGTGGGGCGGTTGCCAATGCTAAAGAATCGAGGAGTCATCAGCATGGCAAGCATATCGAGAGAAAATATCACATTGTTAGAGAAATTGTTCATCGAGGAGACGTGATGGTTAATAAGATTGCAACAGCAGATAATCTTTCGGATCCGTTCACTAAGACCTTACCAGCTAAGGCTTTTGATGGACATCTTAAGGGGATGGGTATTCTTGATATGTCACATATACACTAAGAAGGGCAAGTGAGAGATTGTTAGTTTGATGCCCATTCTTCGAGTAATATTCTGTAAAATCACATTATGAATTTACGTTCGTTTATTTGCGTGTTATAATTTGAAGTGATTGTCTAAGGTTTCATGATCATAAAGGACGTCACAAATTGTATACTCGATGGATCGGGTATAGTAAGACACAATTTGTGATGTGATCAAAATTATGTCGTTCACAATCGGTTCATAAAGTTGGACGCTTTATGTTGTTAAGATTGTATTGTTCTTATTAAGATTTGTCTAGATCTTGAAATATGAACAATAATGTGTTTCGATGCACATTGAACGGGACTGCGTGGATGACTCATTTGTGACCGTCAGAAATGAGACTTTACTTGATTATCAAACATGTCACCTAAATCCTGAGTGAGTAATGTACCTTTGATTGCTAGTTCAAGTTCTTTGAGGTACCAATGGGTGAAGTCTTAAATAGAAGATTGATCTCGGTGCTTTGGGAATTGGGCCGAAATAATTAGAGATCATATACTTACAATATTGGAATCCATAAATCATTGAGATGAGACGATCGTCACTCTAAGTATTTTCCTAGGCAAATTGAATCTGAGCTCAGTAGGTCGACGATGAGATCGTTGGACTTTACATTGTGATTTGATCACAACGAATTTGTCGTATGAAAATGGGACTTAGAGGATAATGCATGTTGAAGGGCAAAACAGTCATTTTGCCAGTTTTAACATATTGACGGTCAAATGGGGGTTGACTTGTGGAACGATAATCAGAGGATATTGTTATTGGATCATAATTTGTTTCTATAACTATCACTCGACTTAATAGTGCAATCTCAATTTTTTGGTAGAATAAGTCGGGATTAATAAATGTATCTCAATTGGTCAAGAGTTGACTCAATTGAAAACATCAATTGGAGCTTGGGTCATGTGAGTCCAATTAGGTCCCTCTCTTGGCTCCAATAAAAGGTGTGTGACTTAATTGGCCTACTACAATAAAGTCTAAGAAAATTTGTGCAATTTCCAAACCCTAATAAGTCATTATAAATATGCACATTATTGGCATATTTTGGTCTGATTTTAGGGTTAGCGACTTTTCACATTCCCCAAAAAGGAATAACACATAGTGGATAACAAGGGAGAAGATGTAAGGAAGGAAGCAATTGGCTTGACCATTAATAGCTCCTTCACAAACGGTTATCATCTCCCCTTTCTATATATGTGAGGATTTTATAATCGAATGATCTCAAAGTCAATGAAATCCTTATTTACATGATTTTAATCTTCAAAAGAAAATTAATTTCCTATTATGATGATTAAAATTCATTAACCAACACATTTAAGTTTATATTCGGATATCTATCTTGGTATTGTAATCCATAATCGAGAAACATGGTCCACACAGGCTGATTCCATCCAACAAGTCAGTCAAAATTTACGTGTCAAGAAACTACTTATTCCAAGAAATCAAACGGAAAATTTCTGGGAACTTTCTTTGGAAATTTCTTGGATACAAATTTCGTGTCGAGATCTCTGTTTTTTGGAAAGAAACTAAACTCCTTGTCACTGTTCAAGCCAATGTGTCAAAATACCATTGGCCAAACACAACAATATGTCTCTTTAGGTAGTAGTAATCATCTAAGCTAAAGCGATGACTTGTAGATGTCCCACTCTAAAATCAAGAACACTAGTAGAATCTCGATAATTTAATACCTTTAGAGCCAAGACAATTATATTAATAAATTGATTAATGAATAAATTATTAATTTTATGAGGAAACTTTTTATTTTTGCAAAATATTGTCCTAATAAGGTCTACTATGGAGTCTGTCGTGTTAAATGTTTTTCATGCATTACAAAGCTTTGGAGAAGAGATCTAAGTCGGCATTAATTTTGAGAAGAAACAAGCTCCACTAGATATGTATCATAAGAAGGCTTCAAAGAGAGTAAGTTTTATGCTATATCCCAATTGTAGAGTGGACTTAATTATTAGTGTTGGACTTATTTAGTGATCGAAGTTAATTAATAAGATTAATTATCTCTTGATCCCATCAGGTTAAGGGTATTACTAATCCTAATTGGATTGTGGTTTGTAGAAACCACACACAAACTTCAAAACTTAATTCTCCTTAAATCTGATGCCACATCCTCCTCATGGAAGTGGAGTTTCAATTTGTTCCTCAGGTTGGACATTTAGACAGATATAGACTGCTAAGATCGTGGTTGATTATATCTAGAATCATCCTAACCGATTTGAATCATTAAATGTATACTTTCTATCACAATTTCTATTTAAAAAGGTGATCGAGCTTTTGGATTTTCAAATTATTTTTATTCTGTTGTGCATTAATAAGTGTAATTTTTACACTAATTAATGAGGCTATAACAAGTGCTAATTTGGGAGTAATTTTAGAATATTATTGCTAAATCTTGTATAAATATTATGTTTTTCAGATGGAACTCGATGTTAGATGGCAGCTGGAGAAAAGGAATGAAAGGGACTAAAGTGGTTTAAATTAGAGGAAAAAGGGTTAAAGTTGCAATTAGAAGGACTTGAACAGAAGATAAAGACAAAATCGAGGATCAAAATATCCATGCTTTTGTTGTTTTTGTATAATTAGCATGCTAGGCTAAATCCTTAAGTGTTGGGATGATGATGCAAATCTTAATTAACTGTTTTAATTCAAGACTTCATCTTTTAAGTATGGATTGTGTTGAATGATTGGTATCAGACTTATATAGAGTAGTTGGATGTTTGATCATCATTAGATAATAAGTGATTTATTTTATTTTCAAGAGGCTGGAAGCAGGTTTAGCATATTGTAATAATCAATATAGGGTCTTATAATAGATGTTGGAAAGGCTAAGGGGCTTAATTAGGCTTGGAAGCAGGGCCAGATTTGGGCTATTGAACCCACTGAAGGCGATGGAAGCTGTACGTCGGGTAATTCAGTACCCGACTAGTAGTTCAATGAACAATCCTTTGCAAGATTGGATTTTTTTTTTTTTTTTTTTTTAGTCGAAGTGCAACAAGGACAAACAACATTTTTAAAAAGGAGAATAGCAAAGTTCAGCCCACTTGATCGAAAATGCTCCATCTGGATTCTTTCTTTTTGAATCTGTCACGTCGTCGACACCACAGAGCTCTTTCGGTCGGGTTTGGATCTGCTCCAATCCCTTGTCAGAATTAAACTGTACAAGTTTCTTCCAAAGCATACGGCCCAAAGGAAAGTGGATGTGATCCACTCTTTCGGAGAAGTAGGGCCCACTCTTTGCATTCGGGTGAGGCCAATGTCTAACTCCTTTTTCACACGACTAGACTTTCATAGAAAGCTTGCTTCTACTTTGAATGCCGGCTTGTGGCTTTCCTTGCGTGCTTGCCTTATTTCCTCTAATTATTTACGCCTTATGCAATCAAACTAGGTAATATTGTGAATGAATATTTCGGATCGTATTTAGAAATATATCTAATTTTCTCGGGAGAGGTTATAATTAAACAAGATATGACTAATGATTGTCAGTCTATTCATAAATTAGATTTAAAGAATTGAGAATTTGAATGGGAATTAGTGATGGAGTCGGATTCCTAGCACGCTTCTTTCATACATATTTTTCTAAAACCAGATATATGTGTAAGTAGTTAGAAATTCGTATAATCATTAGTATTTAACATAAAATAATCATTTCATCAATTATTTTTTTACATTCATATTTGATCACAAATTGTTACAATTCCAATTAAATCATATTTCTTGTGGGAAAGTACTTTCAACTCACTTAAAGTATTATTTGCTAATGATCTCATATGCCTGTGAGATTTCATTGAACATGGCTTTAGCACCGTGGCCACGGAATTATAGTGTTAGTTTGAATTTATTGATTTGTAATTAGATTCGAAATTTCATTTTTTCTTTTAGTTTATCATCACGTTCACACTTTCTTATTTGGAAAATCTTGAGCTCCTAACGTTAGATTTTGAGATCGAGAGAACTTTCAAATAGTAAAGAAAGGAAAAAAAGAGAGCAAGAGAGAGAACAAGAAGAGCAATAAATCAAATTCCAGCCGTTCAACCCGCTGTGGAATTGGTAGATGAAGGAGATACGTTAGTTGAGAATATCATGATTTTTCCTCATGATTTCACCCAAGGTAAAAAATCAGTCCAGCGTCACATATCCTCCATATGGGCAAGAAAATTTCTAACTTCTACTAGATGTGATCAATATCTTTCAGCATCACAATCAACTGCCATTTTCCGACAAGACTAATGAAAATTCACACGAGTATGTATCACAGTTTCTGGAGTTGTGCAAGATTTTATTTACGAGGGAGTTCTATTGAAACCTTTCGAATGCAAATATTCCCTCACACTTAAGAATAGTGCACGAGAATGGTTAAAAATGTTTGTTAGAAATAATAAGATCCGGATAGGGGGGTTGTTATAAATAAGCACAGGAAGGAATAGATGAAATAGTGTACCCAAAGAAAAAAAGTAATAATGTAAGAAAACAACATTAACTTCCAATTATTTGTTGTTTATATGAATACATAAATATTTTGAATTTGTAATTCATTAAGAGTGTGCTTGATTGCAAGCATGGGATTTGAATATTTGCATGAAAACTGTCAATTAAATGTATTTGATTGATTTGTTTTTCAATCTAGAAAATATTATACTCGTCCATTTTTTTATTAGTGGATAAATGGGAGAAAGAAAAAGAGAGTGAATTACCTGGAAATAAAATCGTACTCTCTTTAAAGAAAATATTTTCCTTAATTTTGTGAAAAGTACGATCACGTGACCAAAAGTAGGAAAATGTTTTCCATAAAAAAAAAATGTCGATCAAACAATCAAAAGTAGGAATTTGGGTTGAAAAAACACATTTTCCACTAAAAATATTGACAATCAAACACACCTTAACTGAAAAGCAAATAGAACACTCTCAATATATAGATCATTTAATGAGAGACATTTTGCTCAAACTTTACAACTCTGGCCATTTAAATAATTAAATATGTTACAACAATAAAATGCATGGCGTACGCATGGCAAAATAGGGCCACACATCAGTTGACTTGGTATCGTGATGTCAAATGGGCTTGAGCGTAGTTCAACAGCAAGTCTTGGCCAGCCTTAAGAATGATTAAAATCCACCTTAATTTCAATGGTGTATCGTATTGCATTATATAGAGCTTTACAAGATAGTATAAATGGAATACAAATCAATAATTTACAATGAAATGGAAACCGTGTAAATTAGCCTCCTTCAATTACGTGATTGACATTGGCATGCTATGGGAAAATTGTGATTGAGGAGTAATATCCTCAATCACAGTATTATTTCCAACACCCCCCCGCAAGCTCAACGTCGGATTTGATCGGACATGGAGCTTGGAACGAAAGAGCTCAAATAGAGGTCGAGGAACACTCTTGGTAAAGATATCGGCAACTTGTAGATGAGATGGGACATATTGTGTACGATGTTTTCCCGCGACAACAAGCTCACGAAGAAAGTGGTAGTCCAATTCAACATGCTTGGCCCGCTTGTGTGAAATCGGATTGGAGCTTAAAAAAATGGCACTTTTGTTGTCACATAAGAGAGTGGGCTGCTGAGGCATGGATACCTTGAGGTCATGCAGGAGATATGTGAGCCAGATGAGTTCAGCGGCAGTGAAGTCAAGGGCACGATACTCAGATTCACAGCTGGAACGAGAGACAGTCGGCTGTTTCTTAGCACTCCAGGAAACTAAATTGTTGCCAAGATAGATAGAATAACCAGAGGTCGAACGACGAGTATCTGAGCAGCCGGCCCAATCAGCATCAGAATAGGCTACAAGAGCACCAGGATAAGTGGAAGGGCGAAAATATAGGCCATAGTGAATGGTGCCTTTAACATAGCGGAGGATGCATTTAACAGCCAGAAAGTGATCATCAGTGGGAGCGTGTAAGAATTGACTGACAGAGTTGACAGCATGAGCAATGTCGGGCCTTGTGATAGTCAAGTACTGTAGTGCACCGATGAGGGATCTATAGAGAGTAGGGTCTGAAAACAGAGAACCATCAGCAGAAAGATGTTGAGAAACAACCATGGGCGTGTGAACAGGTTTACTGTCAAGTAATTGAGCTCGAGTAAGAATGTCCCATGCATATTTGAGTTGACTGATGAAGAGACCATCAGAAGTTGAAGTGGCTTCAAGACCAAGAAAATAGCTGAGAGAGCCTAAGTCTTTAGTGGCAAACTCAGAGTTAAGTGTACGAGTGAAGCGGGCAAGAAGTGAAGAATTGTTGTCTATAATAATGATATCATCAACATAAAGAAGAAAATAGATAATATCGGACTTCTGATGAAAGACAAATAGAGATGTGTCCGCACGGCTGCAAGAAAACCCAAGGCGAATAATAAAGGAGCTGAAGCGCTGAAACCAAGCACGAGGGACTTGTTTGAGACCATAAAGAGCTTTCTTCAACTGGCAAACATGGTCTGGAAAGCGAGGATCAATATATCCTGGAGGTTGTTCCATATAAACTTGATCAGTAAGAGTACAATTGAGGAATGGATTTTTGACATCAAGTTGATGAAAAGGCCATTTTTGTGTAACAGCGAGAGAGAGTACAACCCGAACAGTAGTAGCCTTGATTACGGGACTAAAAGTATCAGTATAGTCAAGACCAGGGACCTGTGTATAACCTTTGGCAACAAGGCGGGCTTTAAGGCGCTCAACAGATCCATCAGGTAAGTATTTGGTTCGGAATACCCATTTGGAGCCTACAATGTTGGTGTTGGCAGGGCGAGGTACCAAAACCCAGGTGCGATTATTCTGTAATGCATGAATTTCTTCATCCATGGCAGCAAGCCAAGCAGGATTTTTAACAGCAGATTTGAAACCTTTGGGCTCAGTCGATGCAAAAAGAGCAGAAAGAAGACCAGAAGAGCCCAAAAAACTAAGATTGGCTGGATATCGAGTCTTGAAAATGCCAGCTTTAGCTCTTGTAAGCATATGATGAGTGGCCAACGGGACCACTGCAGTAGGTATGGGATCTGCACCAGGTTCAAGAGGAGATGAACTTGGAACCGAGGTCTGTAAAGAGGCACCTGCAAGAGAATGAGGATCCTGTAAAGACTCAATCACTGGATCAGTACACATAATACATGGATTAGAACTGGATTGAGTGAGTTGTGGAGAACGAGTGTCAAGGAGTGGGGGAGGTGGATCTGCATGGGTGAGGCTAGGTTCTAGAGAATTGGAAAAGTTAAGGGAGGATATGGGTTGAGTTTGAGAGGTTGCAATGGAAGGAAAATGAGTTTCATCAAATTGAGCATGGCGAGTAATATAGAGCCTATAGGTGGAAGGCTCGAGGCAACGAAACCCTTTGTGAGAGGGACTGTAACCTAAGAAAATACATGGGATGCTGCGAGGAGAAAATTTGTTAGGCATAGAATCTCGTAAGCAAGGATACACCCGACAACCAAAAGGGTGAAAGTTTTCATAGTTCGGAGGGTTACCATACAAAATCTCAAAAGGTGATTTACCTCCAAGGAGTGGTGTAGGCAAGCGGTTGATGGTGTAAGCTGCAGTGCTGAATGCGTCAACCCAAAAGCGAGGAGAAATGTGGCAGTGAAAAAGGAGTGCTAATCCCATCTCAGTTACACGGTGATGTTTTCTTTCAGCACGACCATTTTGGGCGGGTGTGTATGGACATGAGAGCTGATGGTGAATGCCACTAGAGCGGAGATGATCTTGGAAGAAATTACTGGTAAATTCACCACCGCCGTCACTTTGGAAAATTTTAATTCGAGTGGAGTATTGATTTTCCACAAATTTTTGAAATTGAATAAAAACATTATAAAAGTCAGATTTCAATTTTAAAGGATAGAACCACGTGAAACGAGAATAATCATCGATAAAAATGACATAATAGACAAATCCTAAATTAGATTTGACTGGAGACGGACCCCAAATGTCGCAGTGGATAAGATCAAATGTTTTCGATGACCTATGTTCATTTCGAGAATAAGGCAAGTGATGACTTTTAGCAATTTGACATGTGCCACATAAAGTAGGAGAAGGCAACAAAGATGTAAGATAAAGCTGGCCTTTTTTATTCAATAGAGAAATAATTGAATCATTGACATGTCCAAGTCGTGCATGCCATAAATCATAGGACGCACGAAGCGATTTATTTTTAAGAACAGAAATAAAAGTAGAATGACTTCGCTCAAGCACACATACGCCTCCATCACGCTTGCCGGTTGCCACCACCCTTCCTGTTTTATGATTCTGCACAGTGAATATGTTATTAGTAAAGGTAACGGATAAAGGAAAATCGGATGTTAATTTACTGATGGAAAGTAAATTCTTGGTAAGGAGAGGTATAGCTAGGACATTAAGAAGATGTAGATTTGGGGTAGGGAAAATTTTACCAGTATGGGTAATGGGTAGTGAGGCACCATTCCCAACAACCACACAATCCTTACCCATGTAATTTGTGGCCTGATCCAATTTAGAGTGATCTATGGTCATATGAGCTGAAGTCCCTATATCCAAATACCAGTCAGAGCCCACATCTTCATTTAGAGAACAAGATCTCGTGAAGGCTTCAACAAGGTGAGCCGGTGTCTCATTTTGATCATAGCGTTGAAGGCACCGATCGGCAAAGTGGCCATCCATCCTGCAAATCTGGCATCTTGGTGGACGACGCCATTGGCTGTAGTTGGAGCGTTCTTGTCCACAACCAGATGAACTGCTGCCACGCCCACTGAAGCGACCCCGATGACTACGAGAAGAGCCACCACGATGGGTGGAATTTTTTGTGACAGTAAAGGCTGTCGTTGCTGGAGAAGATGAGTCAAGGGATTTCTGAAAAATTTCAAAACTTTCGGCCTTTGAGACTAAATCTGCAAATGAGGGCAGAGAAGTTTGGGCCATTTGTGCTGTGGAGAAACTAGAGAAATCAGTACCGAGCCCGTGGAGAAATTAGTGCACCTTGTCAGTACCATCAACTGGACAACCAATTCCATGTAGTTGATCACAAATTACTTTGAAGGAACGGGCATACTCAACAACCGATCTATTGCCGTGTTTCATTAATTGCAAGTCATCCTTAAGGCGTAGTTCTCGAGCTTTAGAAAGATGGCTAAATGCATTTTCTAGTGCCAGCCACACGTCTCGTGCGGTGGAGAGGCCAACTACCTCAGCCATGGCTTCCTCTATGAGGGAGGAAAGTAACAAACTGAGGAGACGCTGATCAATAGCTTTCCATGCTAGGTATTTGTCACTTGGCGTGAGAGAAGTGGTAGCGTCAAGTTTTGGGGGCTGCACAAGGGTGCCATCAACATGTCCCAATAATTCTTGACTTTCAAGAAGAGGGAGGAGTTGGGCTTTCCAGAGAAGATAATTTGAGGAGGAAAGTTTAATGGTGATCATGTGGATTAAGGTATTGAAAGGAAGAAGAGTGGCAGAAGTTTCAGAAGCCATGAAGGGAAGAAGAAGAACAAGATATGTGGTATGTATGTTAAACCACTTGGCTCTGATACCATAAGAATGATTAAAATCCACCTTAATTTCAGTGGTGTATCGTATTACATTATATAGAGCTTTACAAGATAGTATAAATGGAATACAAATCAATAATTTACAATGAAATGGAAACCGTGTAAATTAGCCTCCTTCAATTACGTGATTGGCATTAGCATGCTATGGGAAGATTGTGATTGAGGAGTAATATCCTCAATCACAATATTATTTCCAACAAGCCTCATATCCTTCTTTATGTAAGCAGGTCATTGGCAATTAAGGGAAATCATTGAAACCCTAGCCAAATCCTCTCACTTACTCTCTTGCATCCATTCGCTTTCTTTTGTCGGTACTTGACTTGATTGTGTAAGTACAAATAGTCTCCTCACATTTTTCCTTGACTATGGCAAATCTATAATTTTTATTTGCTCTGTCTGAGGGCTATACTTCGAATAATTGTAAATAACTTTGTAATGTAACTCATATATACAAACCATATAATTACTCATGTACCTCCACCCCTCCTTTTAATTTTTTAACGCGGTATATAATAATCTTGTTTCCTTTCCTTGTTTTGGAATGCAATCTTTTCGCATTCTATATAACCTAAGGCCGTCCATAGCACCTAAAAGGAGTTTTTATCATATTTGGAAGTCATTTTCATCATAAAAGAGCAAGAAAATAGAGTTTATTATTATTATCATCATCATCATCATCGTTGTTGTTGTTGTTGTTATTAATATTATTATTATATATCCAACGAGAAAAGTTGCATCTTTTGGGGTCGAATTTCGAATAAGGAATTGAAGTTTTCACGATCTTCTCAAGTTTTTCAGCCTTGGGCGATGTCGTTTCTCTTTCTTTTATGTAATTTTCATATGGCAATGTTAGGCTAAATTTTTTACGTATTGGATGGATGATGAAACCGTTGATTTATAGTTTTTAGGCTAAATCTTATTTGTAATGTTGAAAGATTCACAATAAATAGAACACTATTTATTTAACACACTGACAATAAAACATTAATAATATTGTTTATGGCGTGTGCAATTGTGTGAGACAACAAATGCATGCTTTGTCTATGAATTCGGACTAGGAATAAGGTCGAGTCGTGTTAAGAATGCATTTAATATATCTTGAAAGAGAATATTAGATATTAACAGATTATTGATTGTCATGAACATATTAATCAAGTTAATTTACATAAGTCGAGAATTGAAACTAGACATTAATAGGTCGATTCTAAAATCTAATGCATTGATCTCATATTTGGATAAAAATCAATCTTTTATTGCTTTCATAGTTTAAATTAGAATATCAACAAAAATAAATCTCTTTTGTGTTACATTAAATCAAATTTAATTATAACTCGTAAACTATAATTACAATTATATCTTGTGGGACAGTAAAACTCAGCTCATTAAATTATTACTTGTTAACGATCTCATATGCTTGTAATTTTTATCCGACCTGCTAAGGACTTGGTGGGGGTTATTACCTAACATTTTCAATACTAATAACTTGTGTTTTACAGTCCAAATAAAGATAAGTACTCTAGCTGATGCCGGATGTAATACAAGAATTATAAGAGAAGAGGAAAGGGAAAGGGAAAGGGGAGAGAACAGGAGAAAGGAGGGGCAAAAGAGAGAAGAGTGATAGAATAGAGAGAAATCGGGGAGAAAGATATCAATTTTATTCATTCCAAATTTGTTTTACTACAAAGCATAATACCCCTTTATATAGGGATTCAATAATTCTATTCTAAGTAGGAAATAAATAATAAAAGCAACTAAATTAAACCTAATTATGTTTCCTAAAATGCAACTGAGATTGGAAACTAATATCTCTTCTAATATTGCATCACTAGCATTGCAGCTTCAGCCCCGCGCTGAGCAAGTTGGGAGGTGATAAGAACACAAATCAGGCGGAGACACAGAATTTTGTATTCATTTCATCCAGAAATCCTAAGGTTTGAAAAAATTCCTCAACTCCCGTTTCTTTTCTTTCTCACATTTTTCTTTGGAAAAATCACAATGTTAGCATTGGGGGGCCGAAATTCAATGCCTTCTACAATGAGGCCGGACTTCAAACATTGTTTATT
This sequence comes from Olea europaea var. sylvestris, assembly GCF_002742605.1. Classification (NCBI taxonomy): domain Eukaryota; kingdom Viridiplantae; phylum Streptophyta; class Magnoliopsida; order Lamiales; family Oleaceae; genus Olea; species Olea europaea. The sequence goes on along the minus strand of NC_036258.1, from coordinate 7,226,795 downwards.
CTCCCATACTCGCACCTCCACAACACTGTTATCTTCTTGATCAGTACAAAAGTCTCCAATTTCTACCTCCATCCACTTATCGGGTCTCATCGCAATATTCCCATTTCTATCTTTTGGTGGTCCAAGGTGCAAAAGACTAGCTTGCTTTTGAGCATCACCATCTTTAATTCTATTAGAAATAATTGCATTTACTAACAAGGGACTACCCTCATAAGAATTCGCGAATCCATGTACAAGATAAGCTGCATAACGAGTCCTTGGGGACAGCATATTTGTATCTATTTGTCCTCGAATATCTAACCTCAAAACTTGATTAAGCTCTGCCACCGTTAAGAATCTGCACATAATATTATTAATATGCAATTTCTAATGAATTCAAAAGAAAAAAGATATATAGTAAAGGACCTGGAGTCTTCGTGCAATGTCAACTTCCAGAATTCTGGGATTTCACCCCATAAAATTTTGAGTTTTCTTGCTCCAATCATAGCACATCTCTTCCCAGTTGTTTTATCAATATGAAAGCTCTGCATTTTCAATGTTCAAACAATTAATGCTTTTATTTTGGTAAGGTCGACAAATAACAGCAGACTATAGAAATTTATAGAAAACTGTGATGTTACCATTTTGCCTCCATCAAGTAAAATTGGAGAGTCACCCAAACATCTGGAGATGATGTCCTCATAATCAGATAGAAGCAATCTCTCCCAATCTGTTTCATTTTCTGTATCAGAAGAAGAACCGAGTTGAATATTCTGATTATCATGAATTGGAGAACTGGGATCGGATATGATACTAGAGCTGAAACTTGATTCCCTGGAATGAGCTAAAGCAAGTTCCCGGTCATGTTCTCTCCGCAACACGGCTTCCACTATTCTTTCCCAATTGTCATAGTTATGAGACATCGAGCTATATCACTTTTAACAAAAATCTTGCATGATACAAAATCTCAAAATATGAGAATCCCACTTGAACTATTGAAACATTAACATGGGATCTAAACAACAGATTTTAAAGGGGATTGCTGACTGAAAGATACACGGTTTATAAAGAATGAAGCCTTGGTCTACGGCAGTATATGGTCTGGAATGCGTAGAGGATACAGTAGAAGTGCACTAAGTTTATATTCGGATATCTTGGTATTGTGATCCATAATCGAGAAACATGGTCCACAGGCTGATTCCATCCAACAAGTCAGTCAAAATTTACGTGCCAAGAAACTACTTATTCCAAGAAGTCAAAACAGAAAATTTCTGGGAACTTTCTGAGGAAATTTCTTGGATACGAATGCCGTGTTGAGACCTCTGTTTTGTGGAAAGAAACTAAACTCGTTGTCACTGTTCAACTCGATGTATCAAAATACCATTGGCCAAACACAAGAATATGTCTCTTAAGTAGTAGTAATTGTCCAAGCTAAAGAGATAACTTGTAGATGTCCCACTCTAAAATCAAGATCACTAGTAGAATCTCGATAATTTAATACCTTTAGAGCCAAGAAAATTATATTAATTAATTGATTAATGAATAAGTTATTAATTCTATGAAGATAATTTTTTACTTTTGCAAAGTATTGTGGCTAATAAGTTTTATTATGGAGTCTGTCGCGTCAAATGTTTTTCTGCATTACAAAGCGTTGGAGAAGAGATCTAAGTCGACATCAGTTTTGTGAAGAAACGAGCTCCACTAGATATGCATCATAAGAAGTCTTCCAAGAGAGTAAGTTTTATGTTATATCCCTATTGGAGGGTGGATTTAATTAGTGTTGGACTTATTTAGTGATCGAAGTTAATTAATAAAATTAATTATTTCTTGTCCCATCAGGCTGAGGGTTACTAATCATAATTGGATTACGGTTTTGAGGAACCCCACCGAAACTTCCAAACTTAATT
>NC_036258.1:7203224-7220726 GCF_002742605.1 Olea europaea var. sylvestris | reverse complement strand
AAAATAATAATAATAATAATAATAATAATAATAATAATAATAATAATAATAATAATAATAATAATAATAATCATCATCATCATCATCATCATCATAATTTACATGTAGAGCCTCATGATAATTTATAATCTAAGGCCTCAAAATTTCCAGCTAAGGCCGCCAACATTAAGTATTTCTATGTGCTTCCTACCCAATGTACAATGAGCAATGTAGCAACTAGAAATTTTGGGCAATGCTGGAACAAGTATAAACCAAACATTTGACCGTCATATGCTACTACGAAAAATTTTCGGATTTACTCAAAAAAAATAATAATAATAATAAATAATTAAGAATTTTGCTGGGAGAACGGGGGCCTGACCGAACCCCACCCATGAGGGTGGGTCCCGCGCAAAAAAAAGGGACCCCCACCTATTGGTGGGGTTCGGTCAAGGGGCTGTCAGGTCCTGTTTTTGTAGCAAACTCCAATAATTAATGTATGTTCAAGATGTGATGTGACATGGAAAATAGTATAATTTAGGTCAAAGAAACAATGCAAGGATTCAATAAAAAGGTTTTCTAGGAAAGGCAACTTTGCAAGGCTGCCTGTAACAGTTGTATCAAATCTTACATAAACCAGTACATGTACTGTCGGAATCGTAAATTACAAGCTAAAAATTAACAACAGGTACAAAAAACAATATGGCAAGTCGGACCACCTCAGCGTAGCATATTTTTCTCCAAATTACATAGTCTAAAGTGTATAAAATGCATGCCCTGAGTTTAGAAGCTATAATCTTCTCATGCACAGTAGATGGAACTGTTGGAATCAAATTTCACTTCAAAAAAACTGCCCTTTTATTGGCTGGTTTCAGGATCTGAAGCGAAGACACCAAATTATCATCAACGATCATAATTGCACCAGAGTTATCGAATTCACCATGAAAGTAGGGAGCAGAAAATATTGTAACTAGCTGTCTGTTAGCAAAAAATTCATATCCATCTTTCACGAACCATGGCATACAAGGTCTAAATCATGTTTCATTAGGAATTCACTTACCTTATCGGAACCAAAAGTGTACGAGATCCCCTGTCGCTCATCCCCCAGCCTTTTTCTTTGCTAGGATCTGACCAAAGTAGGTCTCAAAGCAAACCAGAGTCAGGAACATCAGTCCGATGAGGCAAATTCCTTATTTGATCCAAGTGATGTAGATCAGGAGAAAGACCACCATGCATGCAGAGTATTTTATCATCAATAAGAGCAGCAACCAGATAATTGACCTCTGGAGGAAATCCCCCAAATTCGAAAATCCTTAAAAGATCTCCATACTGACCGTGAGGAGAGCTAGGATCTCATTCTTCGACATTTGCACCTGCTACACTGTGCCCATGTGCCGAGACTGCAATAACTGATTGATGATGTCATCGGGAAAAGCGGGCTGTATCCCCTTTCCTTTTGCTGCCATCTGTTCCCGTCTCTGTCCTTCTATTCCTAGTACTCCCTAAAATTCAAACACAGATGACAAAGCCAATGAGGCAGAGCAGACTACAAAATACATGTTTAATAGTATAATTATGAATGGATAATGACAATAACAATGCTAAAAGGTATTTTTGGAGTTCATAAATCCATTGCCCCTCGCATAGCTCTTAAGCCCCCATTTTAGATCGAGGCTTTTGGTTCCTTCAGTATTTTAGAGCTGTGTGCATGTCAAAGTTTGACTCATGTTAATGCTCAAGTCACTTTTTATCCCCATATATTGATTGTTTCACAAGTACTATCCACATATGCACTTCTTATTTCTATTTATTTATAATTAAAACTATTTATGAACACTTCCTGTACATGCACTCATCAACCTGATGATGACTCAAGTACTTCACTGAAACTGGCAGCTGTATCAGCATTGGAAGTTTTGGCCAACAAATTCCCGTCACATGATTCAGTCTTCAGCGTGTGCCTTGGATCTGTTAGCAGAAGAATCTGTTCAGACAATTCTTCTCTCTCTTCTCGTTGCCTTCATGCTACTGGTGCACTGATTAATGTTCTTGGGCCGAAGGCTCTGCCTGAACTTCCGGGTATCATGGGATGTGTGGTAAGGAAATCTCGTGATGTCCCTTCTGTGGCTGCAGAAACCAAAAGGATTGCGGACAGGACTACTGGATCATCAAATTTGAAGGACAGCCTCTCCATTTCTATCCTTCTCACCTTAGAGGCAGTTGTTGATAAGCTTGGTGGATTTCTCAAGCCATATCTGGCCGATATTTTAGGACTTATTGTGTTGCATCCGCTTTATGTTTCCACCACTGAGCCAAAGTTAAAATTGAAAGCTGATGTCGTGCGAAAGCTCATTACTGATAGAATCCCTGTAACTTTCCCAAATGCTTCCTATTTTATTTTTTTCAGCATATACTTTTCTGATAAAATAAATTACTAATGTTGGAACTTCCTCTTGATATTTGATTTTGTTCAGGTTCGGCTTTTGCTCCCACCAGTGCTGGGAATATATTCTGATGCTGCAAAATCTGGGGAGTCAAGTTTATCAATTGTTTTTGAAATGCTAGGCAACTTGGTTAATTCGATGGATAGATCATCTATTGGTGCCTATTATACGAAGATTTTTGACTTGTGCTTGCTAGCACTTGATCTTCGCCGCCAGCACCCTGCATCAATTAGAAATATCATTATTTTTGAGAAAAATGTCTTAAGTGCGACTGTTACCCTGACTATGAAACTAACCGAGACTATGTTCAGGCCTCCTTTCATCAAGAGTATTGAATGGTCTAGTTCAGATGTTGAAGATAGTGAATGTACTCCCGGACAAACAACTAATCGTTTAATTTCCTTCTATGCATTGGTCAACAAACTTGCTGAAAACCATCGGTGAGTTAGCTACTGATTTATCTGATAGAGCTTTTGGTCCGCCATGTAGGTTTCTTGAAAGTAATCTAGGTTAATGGTTATTGTTGCAAGTAAGCTAGTATTCCAAAATTTGATTTGTGGGAATTTGAGATGAATAGACATTTTATTTCATGTCCTGACATTCTAATGTTTGAGACCAAAGTGATGTGTAATGGGCGTGATGGTTACGTAGTTGACATGGATATCAGTTTTCCACATAATAGAAGAATTGAATGCCACATAAAATGAGGATGTTATGTGAATGAGATATTGAATAGCAACAATTTCTAAAAAGATCTAAAATCATTTATTAAGTGATACATATTTGTCTATATAGTTCATCATTAGAAGCTGACCGTGTTTGCGCTTTTATTTGGTCATACTGCTGGTATTCAAAATAATAATGACAACGACGACGACGATGATGAAAGCATGGAGCCCTTAAATTTTTGTTAAGCTGCCAAAAATTATTTATCTTTGCTCTAGAACAGGTTGATAAGCAGTGATGTATTAGTATATATAAACTAAGGGGAGCAATAAGTTGTTTTGTGAAACTAAGTTTATGCATCTTTATCCTAACATGTAAAATAATTTGTATCCCAAACATAGAATAAAAGTGTGTGAATATTGATAATTGGAGCTTAGAATATATATATATATATATATATAAAACTAAGTTTATGCATCTTTATCCTAACATGTAAAATAATTTGTATCCCAAACATAGAATAAAAGTGTGTGAATATTGATAATTGGAGCTTAGAGAATATATATATATATATATATTACTTCTCTTAAAAAGCTCGAGAGTTGCCACTGTTGATGTATCAGTAAATGTATCCCAATTTGCTGTACAAGAGAGAAGAAAATGACGTCATTTTAGTTCATATATTTTTTCTACTTTTCACTGTTGAAGTTCTTTTTTCCCTTCTTTCTTTCTCTTTTTTAGCTCACGTGTATCCCGATTTTTGCTCCTTATTTTCGGCGACCATACTAGGAAACCAACTCCTTATTTTCATGTACAACAATTTTTATTGATTGATTTACTCAAAGCAGTTGAAGAGGTGTATGAATTTAAATATCTCTTTCTACTCCCCTTTCTTCTAGAAAAAATTGATGGCTGTAATGGTCAGTAGTGTTTTCTTCGTATTTTTTTTATGGAATTGATTTAGGTTTTGTTCCAAGTTGTATAAAAAATGCATAATTTCCTTTCGACCGTTGATTGATTTACTCAAGGCAGTTGAAGAAGTGTATGAATTTAAATATCTCTTTCTACTCCCCTTTCTTCTCAAAAATAAAATTTACTGGCTATAATGGTTAGTAGTGTTTTCTTCGTATTTTTTTATGGAATTGATTTAAATTTTGTTCCAAGTTGTATAAAAAATGCATTTTTTTCCATTCCATTAGAGTGAGTTTGTTGCAAAGTTATTTGAATTATATTTCTTTGTTTGATTTCACCTTTGGTAAGTAAATATAGATTTTTGCTATGAATTGAATGAATGTTGGTTCCATTTGACTGTGCGGTTCTAAATCTGCAAGATTTTTTTAGATGGATATTATCATTCCGTATTAATCGTTGCCAGAAGATTAACGATTTTATTTTGTTTTAGGAGGCAAGACAAGAGCTATGGCAAAAGATGCTCTAATGGATCACTTGGGTTGGAAAAAGGCCCATGTCTTCGGTCATTCAAGTTGGGGAGTTCTGATTTTGAATTTTTAATGATGTTTGATTTTTAATTTTTTTAATTTTTGTTGTTGAAAGGTAAATCGCGTACATTTCTTGTTTGTGATTATATGTCAATATTCCTTGATTTTTAGTGGTGAAATATTCTCAAAACGTAAACTACGCACATACGTGATATCAGTTGTAAAACCACAAATTTAAAACCAACCTACCGGTAAACAATTCGACTTCGACTTTTTTTAGCTCGTTGGTGTTATCTCGATGGTTAGTCAAATAAGTAACATAGTTAAATAGCCCGGTGAAAAAACATGCTAAAACAATTATCAGTTGTGTGTAGAGGTATTTCTTGTTTAGGCTATATAATTAATTATTTTCCTAGAAAGTATTACCCGATCTTAGTTCAATAAATTAACGTTAATTTGGTAAATTCATTTTTGTTGGAATACCGAGAAAATATTGCTTTAGTGTGATCTTTGATGTTAATTTGGTGAATTCATTTTTGTTGGAATATCAAACATTTAGGTTTGCTAAATTTATTGGGGATGCTTAAACAAATGGGATGTTAAAAAAAAAAAAAAAAAAAAGAAAAAAAAGAAAAAAAATTGCTCCCGCGAATATAGAGTTGCTCCCACAATGTGTGGAGTTACTCCGCACACTTCGTACAAAGTGTGTAGAGTTACGGACAACTCCACACTTTTATGCAAAGCAACTCAACTGTTCGCGAAGAATGTCCGGATTGTGCGAAATGTCCGCACTATCTGTGTGGACAGTTTGTGCAGACTGTCTGCACGATCCGCACATTCTATGCGGACACTCCACACATATTCCCACATTCTGTGTGGACACTCCACACATCTATGCGGAGTATCCACACACTACGTACAGTCTGTTGTGCTGGTGATTTTTTTTGTTTAATTAATCATGCAACTAATATTTAATTAGTTTGTTATTTTATGAGTTAAAAAATGCATTAAATCTAATAAAAAAATATAATTACAAAAATAAGTTTAACTTCAATATAATACCAAAAAAAATCTCTCAAAGAAATAATCATTGCCAACAACAAAAAATCTAACAAAAGTATCTATACATATAAAGAAGACAAAAATGAAAAAAGTAAAACCTGTGAATAAAAGAAAAAGAAAGAATGATGCCAAAAATTTGACATTATTGTTCGAATGGAAAATGCATTATTGATACACAAAAGACTTTATAGTCACCAGGTAGAAAGTATGGATTTATTATGTGATGTTACAATTTTTTTGAATAATCATAATAAATCTTCTTATTACGCTAATAAAATTACAATAAATTTTTTTTTTTTTTACAAATAGCATAAAAAAATCATTTTTATCTTTAACAAAAAAGTTACAAATTAGCAATTTCATAACCACTTTTTTTTTTAAATTCCAGAAAATACAATTATAAAAAAGGAAACAATATTATAGGAAATTCAATATTAAATAAATTTTATACATTTATAAAAAATTATAATTCCGTATATACAACTTACTGTATTTACAACTTGTTGTAGATGCAGCTTACCGGATATGCTGCTTACCGTATTTGCCGCTTACCGAATATGTTGCCTACCTACCGTATTTGCAGACAACTTACTATATTTTCATGTACCAATTTTTGCACTTACAAATATCAAGAATGCAGAACACCGTGTATCCTCTTACCAAATCGAATGTATAAAAATTCCAACTTTAAATTTTTTCAACATAAGCAACAATTTGTTAGATTCGAGTACTCCTTTTTTTGAGTTCTCTCAAATATATTTACCAATATAGAATTTTTACTTTTTTTTTTTTTGCAACCACGAATTCTTTGGAAACGGTAATTAGTCAATAATTTTTCATTACTTAGATGCTACTATATAGTATATACTATGCAGAAAGTTATTTAAACCAAAAAAACTACGGAAGATGGGAAGAAATCACCCAAAACTCAAGAGTCGGCTGCATAATTTATTAGATTTGAATAGGAGAGTCAGAGAGGGAATTCATCCTGCATTTAGTAACTACTCCATGAATCAATCTTCCCGTCTCCAAATCACCACAGTTCCCACAAGCTTGTAAAATCTTGGGAAACAAAAAATCATCCGAAATAATATTATCACTCTCTATCATCGAACAAACAAGCTCCATTACTTCACCCACTTCCTCTTCCTCGAGCATGCCCCAATTGTCGCAGACCATACGTACAAATTCCTCTCACTCACTCATTGCATCAAACACTTCAAATGCATTTTCAAGTGACCCATATTTGGCATTCATACTAACTAACTTTGTTTCAACAAAAGGGTCTGATTCCTCACGCAATTTTCTAACATAGCCATGTAGCTTATAGCATAAGTCAAATGAATTGGAGTCAATGCAGTAGTCAATCAGGTACGAAAGAGTATTGAACCTTACCGTGGATCCGTATTTAACTATGGAGTAAGAGGCCATGGCTTCACTGAGGTGCCCATTTTTGCAGAGATTCTTCAAGTGGGCATTTAATTTTGAGTCTGGATTTGGAGGGGCATTTTTGAGGAGGAAATAGTGGGATCTTTCAAAATGGTTTACTGGGAAGCTCTGTAACATTAGGGCATGCCTCACTCGGTCCGAGCCTTTAGCGCCTCCGGCTCCACTATCTTGTTTACTGGGAACGCCCTTTGTAAATTCATCACTCATTGAACTCCTCTGATGCCACTCTCTGCCAATAAAAGAAAATCATTATATCGTTTCTTATATTTAGTTAAGGAAACTAACCAAAAATGGATTATCTTCAACAAGTTTTGGAAAATCTACAATACGCTAATAAAAGCAAGATAAATACAAAATTCGTGCAACGCACGTAAGAACGACTAGTGTTTGTGTGTGTAGTTTATCAAGGAATTGGAAAGTTTTCTAAACCATAATGGCTTCATGAATCCATCTTAAAATTTCATTATTTGATCATAGCTGACAGATTCATCTATAAAAACCTTGACAAAGAACAAAGAATTATCCAACAGATTACCCTTTTTTCTCCAAGCAAATTTATGAAATTGGAATTATATGCTTCAAGTTGAGGATTTTGCTCATTAAATGAAGAATTGGACCGAAATCCGGAACTAGAGGATATGGATCTGAAACTTGATTCCCTAGAGTCAGCTAAAGTAACTTCTCGATCTTTTTCTCTCCAAAGCACAACTTCCTCTTGTCTCTCCCAATTATCATAGTTGTTAGACATCTTCATATTTTCCGTTTAATAAAAATCTTTCGAAATAAGAGTATTCATCTTGAGTTATTGAATCTTTAACATGGAGTCTACAGAAAAGATGAGAAATGGTTTCTGCGGTTATATACATTCACTATTGGTCAACTGCACGTATCATTTAGAATGTACTTGCTATGAATGTGGACAACTAGCCAATAGCATAAACCAAGGCTGAAGATGAACTCTTTATGTATTATATTGTTGGAAAAAATTAGTAAATTAGTAAATGGCTCAATTTTGGCAAGATTTTCGATGGGACTCGTTGGTCCAATTTGGAAGATTGAAGTTGATCCTTGTTATCCTCCGTGGGAGTATCGAAATCATATATTTATTTACCAAAATTGATGAATGGATGAATGAGAAATTGGAGCTAAAAATGACCATTGGAAGATCATTTATGTGGAAAAATAAAACTAGTCCCACATAGGAAAATGAAGAAAGTATGAACCATTTTATATAGGATTACACTTTGAATGGGTGTAATCATATGTGGCAAAGAGGCTCTCTCTATGTGCGTGCGTAGGGGGTGCAAATCACGGATCGAAATAGTTTTCGGACCTTGAACTTGTGTGCGTACACGAATGTAGGACCTAACGTAGCGAAAACAGGCTTGTTTGGAGTATCCACATTTTTACAATTTTTTGCTTTCTCCAATTGGCCTTTATTGCTATGGAGTTAATAGGCAGATTTAAACTTATATAAAAGTTCATTTTTCCAACAGTTCCAGCACATACAAAAGCACACACAAAAATAGGAGAAAAACATTCTGCAATTTTTCTGTCTGCATCTTGATTTCTGTTTAGCGTCATCATTGTGGTGATATTGTTTGGATACTAGTCAATTCATCAGAGTAATATCTGTAATGCTCAGATTCCACGGGTTTTACCGTTGTATCTTGAGAAACAAACGCTCGGATTAGACCTCAAGCACTTATGGTGAGGGGGCGAATTTGTTTTAAAAAAATTGTGTTTGCACAGGTCTCAGGTTGAAAATTAATCCCTTATTTATTTATTTTGCGATTACACCTTTGTACTTTATTCTTGCAGATTTAGTTATTTAGCATTTATTCGTTTGATTCATATAATTTGCAGTTTTATAATGTTATCGTTCTATTTATTTTTATTAAAGTTAATCTATGTTAATTTCTATTTATGTTAAAAATAAAAATCTGAAAAAAAAATTCTGTAATTTTTGTATGTGTAAGAGCAAAATTGGTATGTGAAAAATACGGTATATATGAAAAGGGTAAAGAAAAGATGTGAAAATATGGTTAAAAGCATATACGGTAAGGAGCATATGTGTAAGCTGCAAATATGGCAGGTAGCATACACGGTAATTTGCAAATACGGTAAGCTGTCTGCAAATACGGTAAGTTACATATACAGTAATGATGTGATCCGAATTGTGCCTCAGCTGATGAAATATTTGATGGATGTTGGCAAGAGATTGAGCCCAAGAATTGAGCTAAGTTTGGCGCCATTTGGATTAATAAAGTTTGCCATTGATATGTTGGAGCTAAGGAGTTCCAAGTGTTGAAATTAATTAGCCAAGTCGAGACTTCGAAGGAGCTAACAATGTTGGTTATTTACAATTTCGAACAACGGAGTCCAAAGTAATGAAGTTCACATGTTGGGAAGTAAGCTTGATGAAGGGGCCGAAGTCTAAAACAATTGGGAACATCATGAAATCAAGAAGCAAAACCGGAGGCCAACCATAACTACCATGCGGTCGCAGCCTTAAGGAGCCATACGACCACACCAACTGAGGCAAGAATTGTTCAGTAAATTTCAAGTCTACCATGCGACCGCAAGGATAAGAACTGTGCGGTCGCACAGTTATGGAGCTGGGCCAGATTTTCCAAATTTAGAAATTTCCTTATTGTAGTGGAATTCTATCTTTAGTTGGTAACTAGAGATTTCTTAGACGTGATTTACCTTTTTAAATTAGGAATTTTATATTTTAATTTCTTTTTAATTATTTTTAGGTATTTAATATAAATAGGATTTTATTCTTCAATTGTAAGGAACTTTGATTATGAATTGAATGAGAATTCTCTTTCAAAGCTTTTGCTTCAAACCTTCGTTCTTCAGGACTTGAACTTATCAAGGGATTCGTTTGGGATTTCTTGTGGCGTTCGCAACCTTGGGTGAGGTTCTTAAATTGTGTAATTAGGAGGTCTTCGATTTAATATATCGTTGGTTGCCTAATTCATCGTTTAGGAATTAAATCTGTAAACTTCGAATCAAATTGGGGCTCTTGGGGATTGGTGTTTCTCTCGTGTGGGTTCGATAATGTTTGTTGCTATTCGGGTTCACATCAGGTGGTATCAGAGTTTAGGCTCCAGGTTCGAAGTTATATCTTTCAATTTGTCTGGTTAAGTCAATTGTTATTTTTCTTTATTGTTTTATCGTGTTCTTCGAGCCAGTCAGTTTGTTGAGTCTTTGATCCGTTTAAATCCTGTTAAAATTTCAAAAGTTGTTTTTGGGCTGATTTTGTATCCAAAACAACTTCTGTTTGTTTTACCGGATTTGTAATTGGATTTTCTATCCAGTGAGTCAAAAAATTTTTTTACTGTTCAGCTGTACAGTACTGTTAAAAAAATTTGAGTAAAAAAAGGTGTAAAAAAAAAAGTCAGAAAAAGAGTAAAAAAAAAAAAAAAGTGTCAAAAAAATGTCGAATTCATACAACATGTCGGAAAGGATGATGAAGAGGTTTGAAAGGATGTTTGAGAACATGGGGAATAAGTTAGATAGGCTTGACATGAAATTAAAAAATATTCATGGTGATCAATGTGATTATGAGCTCAATGTTAGGAAGTGGGAGCCTAGGATTAAAATTTGTGATGCATATGACAATTGTGGTAATGGAGATGCATTGGTTGGTGTAGATTTACGGCGTATGAAAAATAAAGGCAATAGTTTGGAGAATGAGATAGAAATTATGTTGGGTATGGAGTTGGAAGGATTATGGGAAGTAGCAAAATATCACCTTTGTAATTTAAGGGTAGGAAAGATCTCGAGGTGTACGTGGCATGGGAAGAAAAAGTTGAATTAGTGTTTGGATATCATGATTATTCCGGAGAGAAAGAATTGAGGTTAGTTGTGAGACAATTTGTGGATTATGCTATGATTTGGTGGGATGAGTTGATGACATCTAGGCGGAGGAATGGTGAGAAGCCGATTGAAACTTGGGATGAGTTGAGAACTATAATGAGGAAGCGATATCGCCAAATTATTTTTATAAATGGGATCGGCGTGAGCGAGAATTTAGGGAGGATCCTAGTAGACATTATGGAGATGGGTATTTAATGGAAAAGAGTGAGAAAAATATTCCACAAAAAGAGAGTTTGGGAGAAAATAGTGAAGTGGTTGAAACGAAAGTAGAGCTACAGTTGGAAAATCTTGGAGTTGGAGGAGTTAGAAGTGAGCTTGAATGAAAATGAGAGTGGAGTTGAGGAGGCGTTGGCAATATCTAATAAATCCCTCCCTATTTTATATATTCCTATTTTGAAGGATACCGAGGACTTAGTCCAAGCCGATGAGCCAATTGGAATCCCTTACAACCCTGGCATTGATAATCAATTGGTGGATAATGCTCAACAACAATATCTTAATTTGGAAATGCCGCTATTACCTAAGGTTGAATTTGTAATCCCCGAGGAGGTACAAAGGTTGTCATGGAAGGAATTCATATGCGTTGGATTGAAATGCCAAGACGATATACTGGGAAACTTGCATCCGTTTGCATTGTTATTATTAAAATTGCCTAGCAGAGAGGGGAGAAGGAAAAGGCAAGGTGATTTAACAATTGAAGTCCTTATTGGAGCATCTCAAACTTACAAAGGAAGCGGCTGAGACGAATGCACTTTGATAGATGTCATGGAGATTGGATTTATATACGATAGCGGAGGATAAGAATTCAAAAGCGGTCCAAATTTCATCCTAGAGGTGGTGGGCCATTTCATGTGCTTACCATGATTGGAGATACGGGCTACCATTTGGTTGTTCAAGTTTTGGATTCGAGGTCGAATCCTTTCGAAGAGAGAGGGAATGATATGATCCGGATTGCGCCTCAGCTGATGAAATATTTGATGTATGTTGGCAAGAGATCGAGGCCAAGAATTGAGCTAAGTTTGGCGCCATTTGGATTAATAAAGTTGGCCATTGATATGTTACAGCTAAGGAGTTCCAAATGTTGAAATTAATGAGCTAAGTCGAGACTTCAAAGGAGCTAACAATGTTGGTCATTTACAATTTCGAACAACGGAGTCCAAAGTAATGAAGTTCACATGTTGGGGAGTAAGCTTGATGAAGGGGCCAAAGTCTAAAACAATTGGGAACATCATGAAATCAAGAAGCAAAACCGGAGGCCAAGCGTAACTACATGTGGTCCCAGCCTTAAGGAGCCATACGACCGTACCAACTGAGGCAGGAATTGTTCGGCGGATTTCAAGTCTACCATGCGTCCGCGAGCATAAGAACTGTGCGGCCGCACAGTTATGGAGTTAGGCGAGATTTTCCAAATTCGGAAATTACCTTATTGTAGTGGAATTCTATCTTTAGTTGGTAACTAGTGATTTCTTAGACGTAATTTACCTTTTTAAATTAGGACTTTTATATTTTAATTCCTTTTTAATTATTTTTAGGTATTTAGTATAAATAGGATTTTATTCTTCAATTGTAAGGAACTTTGATTATGAATTGAATGAAAATTCTCTCTTTCGAAGCTTTTGCTTCAAACCTTCGTTCTTCGGGACTTGAACTTATCAAGGGATTCGTTTGGGATTTCTTGTGGCGTTCACAACCTTGGGTGAGGTTCTTAAATTGTGTAATTAGGAGGTCTTCGATTTAATATATCATTGGTTGTATAATTCATCGTTTAGGAATTAAATTCATGAACTTCGAATCAAATTGAGGTTCTTGGGATTGGTGTTACTCTCGTGTGGGTTCGATAGTGTTCGTTGCTATCCGGGTTCACATCAAGTAAGCTACCTGCAAATATGATAAGCTGCATATACGGTTTGCTCAAAAGCCGTATCCAAACTACATATACGGTATGTGATAATCTAGTTTCATTAACACCACTATATTCCAACATTTATAACTTTGAAAAAAAAAAAGAGGAAGTTTCTTATTTTTTATATTTTTTTCGAACTCCTCACTTAACTTTTCAAAATATTTCATTCAGACCACTTATTTATTTTGACGTCTAGATTTTTTTAACTAAAATCCTATGTGTTTATGTGTGAAGTTATCAAACTGTTAGTATTTTCAGTTAAATCCTACACGTTGGCACCTGAAGACGAAGAATGTTCACTTAAAATATAGATTTTAAATTTGAACAGACTTGAATGAAATATTTTATAAAGTTGGGTGATGAGTCAAAAACATATGAAAGTTCAATAACCATTAGTGAAAACTTTGAGGAAACTTGTTGGGAGACAAATTGAAATTTGTGAGCGAAATTCACCTTTCCCCACAGAAAGACATTTTGTATGGCTATAATTTGTAGTGACGGCCTGAAGTATAGGCAAAGTAGGTAATCGCCTAAGACCTTGCTTTGATGAGGGCCTCAAACTATGTAAAGTTAATTGGTTGATTGAAGAAAAATGAAAATTATATTTATGAAATTTTGAAAATAGAATTATTGTACGCAAACATATGAAACTAATAAAAATTGAAAATACAAAAAATATATATATATATATGGCAACAAACTTATCACTTACATTTATTTATCACAAACATTACTTTCCCTATTTATAATTAATTTGACACTTTATTTTCGAAACATTTATTTTCTTTTTTTAACAAAACAAAAGGTCTCTTTGTCTTCTCAAATTCCATGTCCAACAATCACCCATCATTATTTTTTCAACCCGACAAGATATAAATTATTTCACTTTGAATTAAAATTTTGAAGATTCAATACAATTTGGTTTGATCTCGTTGCTATTGTTATAGCCTTACATGTTTCTTTCTATTGGTCATTATATTTTTTGTTTGAATCTCATGATAATAATATTTTTAGATATTTGCTGAAAGTACTTTGAATTTAATAATTCTTTGTTCTTGTTCATTCAGATACTTCTTATTTTAAATTAATTTCTTATAAATTAATATCAAATTGAAGCTCGTTTATATTTGATCATCATTTTCATTATTTTGTTACACTATCTTTTGCAGTGACATTCTCCAATTTTGTATATAAATCACTCAAATGTATATTCAATTTTATTTTCAAATAGTCGTAGTGAGAAAATAATCATACAAACGAGCATGCCCATTTGTCATTGCATTGTAATTCTGTTTACCAAACTTTAATTGTAATTTGTATTGCTGGTTGAAATGTGACATTTTGTTTATTTTCTTTTCAAATTCTGGGCCTTAGTTGTCCGTGTTAGATTGTTTATAATTATATTAAGCCCTTGTTGGCATCAATTAAAAGCTATATTTTAATCTAAGTCAAAATTGGTAATTAATTTTAACCACATATTTTATAGGTTCCAAAACTTTAAATCCACATATTTTATCTACTTCTATCAAAATCTACCAAAATTTTGATTTTAACGGTTGTTTGAGCCCCATTTTTTTCAAAAAAAAAATGCATTTTGAAATAATGTTACGATAGAGAATCTGTGGTTAAAAAAATCAGGAAAATTTTTGAATTTGTATGTAATATTATTTTATTTAGAGATGTCTGGTTGAAATGATGTCAAATTACTGTTGAATAATGTATTTTGATGAAAAAATCGGATTCAAACAAGGGCTTAATCTCCATCAAATATGCTAAAACTCTATAAAAGGAGAATCAAAATATAGGGCCCCAATTTGAAATTGGCATAAGACCCCAAAAATATCAGAGCTGGCTTTGATAATTTGTTTCAAAATTTTCAATAGTCCAAAGACTTGTGCCCACAAAATTTTGTATTTTTACTCGACAAAAAATTTGACGGGCAAGATATATCTTTTATCTACAAAAATATTTTACATGTTTGTAAGCTAATAATTAGCGGGAAATTTTTTTATTTTTATTTGTATTTTTTATCCCTACAAAATGCATATTTGAAGTGAAAAGATAATTTCCTTTTTTTCTTTCCCTTTCCTTTCTCTTTTTTTTTTTCCCTCGTTTTCTGTCCATTTTCCTTTCTTTCTTCTTTTTCTTTTATTTTCCTTTGAAATATTCTTCTTGTACAACAGAGATTGATAACCCCGGTTGATAATGTAATCACAGGAGGGTAGATCCACGATTTTTTTATTCAGCGAGGGTCCCCCTCCTGTGGGTTGTTCACATAGCAAAACTGTTTTCCTTTTCCTCTTTCTTTCTCCCTTCACGTTTTCTTTCTTCTTCTCCCTTCAATTTTCTCTGCTTCAACCCGCCACCTTAAAATCAGCCATCAAGCTCAGTAACCTAAAGATCCAAGTTAGCACAAGAGAAAGCTTAGAGGTATCATTATTGATTTTTATTTGTGGGGTTGTTATCGATTTTGTTGGAAAATATTGTGAAATGCAAATTAGGTTATTCGATTGTTATAAATTCGTTTATTGTGTTTCTATCAATTTATTTACTGGGTTGCAGTGGAATATATGAGATCTACAGTAAAGTGAAGGTTCAAACTCCATTGAAAATGTTATGGGTTCCAAATTATCATAATGTTTTGAGTCAATTCATTTATTGGGTTGTAGTGGAATATCTGAGATTTACAATAAAGTGAAGGTTCAAACTCGATTGAAAATGTTAGGGGTTCCAAATTATGATAATGTTTTGTGTCCTGAACTTCTGATTAATATTGTGCCAACCAATTTATGAGATGGAATCGTTGTTCTGTGACTTTGTTTTGTCAAGCCTCTCGTCAATGGTTTGCCAAGTTCTCTACATCTATCCAAGCTGCTGGATTTGTTCAATCCAAAGCAGATTATTCATTATTCACATGTCGGAAAGGCAAATCCTTTATAGCATTATTAATATATGTTGATGACATTCTCATTACGGGTAATGATGTCACTGCCATATCTGCTCTTAAGCAATTTCTGCATAATCACTTTCGGATTAAAGATTTAGGTGATTTAAAATATTTTCTAGGCATTGAAGTCTCTCGTTCAAAGAAAGGTATTTCCATTTAGCAAAGAAAATACACTTCGGAAATTCTAAAAGATGGTGGATTTTTGGGAGCTAAACGTGTGAACTTTCCAATGGAGCAGAATGTTAAGCTCTCGGACGAAGGTGATTTGCTTAGAGATCCTTCTCAATATAGGCGAATTGTTGGACGCCTAATTTACTTGACAATTACCCGCTCGGATATCACTTATTTAGTTCATGTACAGAGTAAATTTATGCATGCACCATGCAAACCATATATGGAAGCTGCAATGCGTGTGTTGCGTTATTTGAAGAATAATCTAGGACAAGGTTTGTTCTTTTCTTCTCAAAATGACTTATCTTTGCGATCCTTCTGTGATTCGAATTAGGCAGGTTGCCCAACTTCTTGTAAATCCACCACAAGTTATTGTATATTTTTGGGATCTTCTCTTATTTCCTGGCGAACAAAAAGACAGAAAACTATATCTCTGTCCTTAGCTGAAGCCGAATATAGAGCCATGACAGGTGCGCGTTGTGAATTATCCTGGCTACGTTCATTGCTGAAAGACTTGCGAATATTACATTAGAAGCCAGCATTATTATATTGCGATAATAAGGCAGCCTTGCACATAGTGGCCAATCCCCTTTTTCATGAAAGAACCAGACATATAGAGATTGATTGCCATTTTATTCGTGACAAAATACAAGATGGTTCGGTTGTAACCAAATATGTTTCTTTAGCTAATCAACTTGTAGATGTTTTTACCAAGCCATACTTACTGCTTTATTAATCAAAACTCTGCAATAAAGAAATTGACTTAATTCCCATTCAGCCCGTATCCTGCTGTTAGTTTTTACTTATAAAGATACTATAACCAAAACTCTTCATAAAGCAATGTTTAATCAGGGAAATTATATGCAAAAATTGACTGACAAGTACTGTTCTTGCCTCAGCACTTCACTTAGCTAAGGATAATAAATTGAGTTTGAAAAGTGAAAATTCAATTATCAATTTTGTCTTGTTAAATAAAGGGTGTGAATCTTTCCATAATTCCATTGATTTGACAATATTTGAATACAAAAAGCTAAAGAATTGCTTTATAGTTGCAACTTAACCCCTCTATACAAGCCCTCCTCCTTTACAGTTAGGCCACTGCCCATGATCACTCTGTACCTCGTGATCCTAGACAATTGGAGGCCAGAGTCAACCAACTACTGTTGCTTTTTCGAAAGTGCTTATTTTTTGTCATGTGAATGAGTAATAACAAAATTATTAACGAAAACTATATTGCAAATACACAAATAATTGGGCTTGCCTGAGTTAGTTAATAAGGATCACGCAATCAATAAAACTTCGAGAAGTCAAGCTGAAGAACTATGGGAATCAGTTTAGTCTTGAGGCATCACTCACGTCGATCTCGTGCATTACCTTATTATAACCTACTTGAGTCTTATTTTATAAAGTGTTAGATCTATGTACAAATTCATATCGGGCTTTTCATTTAATTTAGTTAGATTGACCATCTAGTTATTCCATTAAGGCATTGATGCAAAATTTTCAGCAATCTGGGTTTGTTTTTATGCTATTTAGTTATTGTTCTTTTTTTTT
>NC_036258.1:7167035-7202888 GCF_002742605.1 Olea europaea var. sylvestris | reverse complement strand
CCGTTCAAAGTTCTGGCAAACTTCCTCAAATTAACCCTCCAAATTCTTTCAAATATTTTACCAAGAATATTCAAGATACTGTTCTTACAATGGAAAATTCTTGGCTCAATAGATATCAAGGTCTTGATGATTGCATTGATAGTATCCTCCCTCAAAACTTTTGGTTCATGCCCTCAAATATCCAAAAAAACCAGAGATTATTATGAAACCATTCTTCTTTTGACTGGTTCTGCAATAATTTCTCATACTCCTGAACCAAGAGACAAATCAAAAATTATGTTTTCAAAAATCTCAATTACAAGAGTTCTGTCTTAAGAAAACTGGGACAGGATCCTTAGGAAGAAAAGAAACTTCGTCTCTCAAAAACTGATTTTACTTGTCAAGAAACTTTCAATTACTTTGATTATCAGAATGCTTGGTATAAGGTCCTTCTTTTTAGACCTGTTACCCATTCTTGGTTCATTATTTTTAATCAAAATTGTAACCCTAATTTCCCGAGTTGGTTTCAAACATGGTTTCAATATCATGGACTTGAAGAGGCAATTTTACCCAGTCTTGCTCTTCAAGGATATGAATACTTTAAAAAAGAAGCAAAACCTTTTCTGAAGCTTCAAAAAAACCTTTTGTTTCAGTTCGCCTTCAATTTGAAAGTATCCTGGATCTTTTGTTGGGATTTCTTTCAATATCAAAATTTCAAGGATGACTACTCTTGTCAACAAATTATAAGAAGGTTCAAAATCAAATGGTGGGCAAAGTTCAAAGAAACAAACTGCTGTCCAAAAGCAGTTCAATCATGAATTCAAGAACAAAAAAATTTAGATGTACCTAAATTCTCAAAAAAGGAACAAGATGAACAAGCTGATTTTTTGACAGAAAAACAAAAAATCATTTCAATGCTATCAAAGTGTAAAGATCCTAAAGAATTACTAGAAATTTACGAACAAATTTCTAAGCAAGGATCTTCAAAAGTTTCTGAAGAAGATCAAGACGAAGAATCTCAATTTTCGCAAGAGACTGATAATGGTAATGACTTAGTTGATTTAGGTGATGACTATGCTGAGTACCTTGCTCAAGAGAAAGCTGCAAAAGCTTCAAAGAAAACTATAAAATGACTAAATGGACCCAGTCTCCTTGACGAACTGAGAAATTCAAGGGTCTACAAATCAAGGGAAATCTTACTCAATCTCTGTCCAATTCAAAAACGGTGGTGTTTTGATTGTCAAGATTCCCATCAACTTTGTGTCAGACATCAACTCTTACTTTAATAAAGAAAAAGATTATCTTTATTAAAGGAAGTCAAAAATTGGAAACTTTTGACTAAAGTTGATACTGCTTTTCAAGATGTTTCATTATGGTGTCGTCCACCTCTCTTTTCAAGATTCTTTCTCTCAAATGAAAGAAATTTCAAGTCCAGACTATAAGAAGACCTCAAGATTTCATTTTCAAGGCAGAGTTAATTCAGCAGGAAGAAGTTTTATTTTCCTTGTAATTTGCTTCTCTCAAATATTTTTCAATTTTCATCGTAATACTCTTATCTTCTTCAATTTCAATAAAATTCTCTATTTTCACAAATTTCTGTTCTTCTATTTCATCTCCTGTTTCCCTGGGTCTTTTATGGAATCAGAGCCATAAGTGAACAAGTGAGATTAGTTTAATCTTACACGATAGGCACTGTTCAAAATAGATAAGTTTGGTTTAAACCTAGATGTCTGCTGAATAGACGTTGGTCAGCCCTGTAGACGTTGGTCAGCCGTGTTGGTGGTCCCGTTTGTAGGCTTGGTAAGAACCTAGTTTATCCTATTTTACTGTTTTTATTGTGTGAAATTATTTTGATTTCATTTTTTCAATTATGTCTTCGGTTTCAAATTGGCTTAGGAGATCTAGGTCTAGAAATAGATCACAAAATCAAAATGAAAATAGATCAAATGTCTTTCAAAATGAAGAAGAAGTTGATAACTCATCTGCATCTGCATCAAATGATTTTACTTCAAATGAATTTCAAATTGCAAAAATCGAACAACAACTTCAAAATTGGACTATTCCAAAGATAGATAAACATTCTATCTACGAAATAGGAAAATTTGATTTTACTCAAAATTATGTTATCAAAACTTTTGAACAAACTATTTCAATTAACAGTTCAAATGCATATATCAATTTATTTTCAAAAGAATATAAAAAGAGATTTAAATACCTCCATGTTGGTTTGGTTCAAATCGCTGTCAAACCATTGTTTAGACTTGGTCTTGACATTCCAATCCTTATTACTCTTAGGGATAAGAGACATCTCAACTTCAAAAACTCTCTACTTTCACTCCTCGAATCAAATCTCGAAAGTGGTCCAATTTTCTCAAATTGTTATCCAAATTTCTCAATAAAACTCTCTGATGGAGTAGTTCTTAATGCTCTAAATCTTCATATTCAGACTAAAAACCTTGAGTTTGATAGTCGATCAAATGCTTTTGCTGTAATATACAGGATATATTATAAGCTTATGAATACTCAACTCAATATTGGTGCTCTCAGATCTTCTCCTAAAGATGAAAGTCTTTTGGTTGAAGTAAATCCTTTTCATTCAAGTGTTGAAATTCCAAAAAGAATTCCCTGGAATCTTCAGTTCTGAGGTTTAGAATGGAACTTTGAAAATATTCAA
The DNA here is from genome assembly GCF_002742605.1 of Olea europaea var. sylvestris. Lineage (NCBI taxonomy): Eukaryota > Viridiplantae > Streptophyta > Magnoliopsida > Lamiales > Oleaceae > Olea > Olea europaea. The sequence continues at coordinate 7,200,235 of NC_036258.1, read as the reverse complement.
GCTCCTATTCCAGCTCAAACAAATTCTACTCCAAATGAGATTTTAACTTTCTCTGATGGAAAAACTAAAGTCATCTTTCAAGGATCATCATCTAGAATTCAAAGATCTCATTCTTCTAGATCTACTAGATCTGAAGAAAGAACTAAGAATTCTTTCCAATCTCCAAGAAATTCTACATCAACATCTTTCAAAGGAGTTGATTTCACTCCAACCATTCCAAATCCTTTTTATCATCCTAAAGAAAAAGAAAAAGATTCCGATCGACCAAAATCCCCTACTTTTTCTGATATGGTTCCTCCTTCAAACTCTGATCTTGATCATCAATGTAATGTAATTTCTTCTAAAATTGATAGAAGAAAAGAGTTTAAATATGATCAAGACATTCATGTTAAAAAATTTCGAAAAATTTTTAGACATCAATTCTCTTCAAAAGAAAAAGAACAATTTTGGGAAGATTATTTTGAATCCTCTATAGAATTAAGTTTTTATGATTGGATTCAAATCAAAGTCTTTGGTAAACAACCAGAAAAACCTCAAATTTTTACTACAAAAGGTTCTTCAAAATCTTGGAAAACTCCTGATGGAAATACTTTCCAATCAATTCATCCTCCTCTACAAGATATTTCATTTACCCATGGTAAAACAGAAATTCTCGCTTCTCCACGTAAACGAATTGCAAATCCTAAAGAACGACTTGATGAATCTCAGGTTGTTGCAAAGGATATCAAAAATATTCAAGCTCAGAACAATTTTACAAACATTGTTCTTCAATCTGTCTGTTCTCAGCTTAATCGTATCAAATCAAATTCTGAATCTGAAACTTCTACTGTTCAAAAGAATTCTTTTACAGAATATCGAGACAGTAAAAGTAAAGATAAGAATTCCGCAAAACCATCATCATCTTCACCCATTTTCAAAAATGACGATATCATTCCTACTTTTGGAAATTCTTCTCAATCTCTTTCAACTGAAAATGAAGTTCTTTCAGAACTTGTCAATCAATTAAAAAATTTTCATGTTTCAAAGAATATCAATACAATCGATATTGATGAAATTGAATCTTAATTTTTTGATGAAAAATCAAATCATATCAATAAACTTCGAAATTCCGATTATCAAAATATTCTAAAATTTTATCCTCGACCTTCATTCCCAAATCAACTTTTCGAAGAAAAGTTACCCTCTCAGAGGTCATATGACGGTACTTCCGAAGTTGAATGGAACTTAGACGGACTTACCGAACATCAAATCATCAATCTTTTAGGACAAATGACCATTTGCTATAAAACCTTTTTGGCAAAAGGCGCCTCAAGGCTTCAAGCCACAAATAATATTGTTCTCAGATTCACAGGACAGCTTGGTCAATGGTGGGATAATTATCTTTCAAATACTGAAAAGAATATTATCTTTTCTGCTGTTAAACGTGATGAAGACAATAGTATTATTACAAATGATAATGGAGAACCCATTAATGATAGTTACTCTGTTCTTGGTCTAACTATCATCAAACATTTTATAGGTACTCCTGAAAATCTTATGCAACTTCAAAATGACATTCTTATTAATCTAAGATGTCCAAAACTTCAAGATTTTAGATGGTACAAGGATATGTTCCTATCTCGTATCATGCAAAGATCTGATTGTCAACAATCTTTTTGGAAAGAAAAATTCATTTCTGGACTTCCAAAACTTTTTGCTGAGAAAGTAAAAAATTCAATTTTTAAAGAACATGATGATCTTCAAACGCTTACTTATGGTGAAATTATAAATTTCATTAATAAGGAAGCTATCAATCTATGTATTGACTTCAAACTCAAAGCTAAATTGAAAGCAGAAAAATCTCAAACTCGGAATGAGTTAGGATCATTCTGTGAACAATATGGATTTGAGAAAGTCTTACCTCCTTCTTCAAAATCGAAAAAATTCTTTCAAAAGAAAAGATTTTCAAAAAGAAAACAATTTTCTGAAGAAAATTTTTACAAAAAGAAAACAATTCCCAAAAAGAAAATTTTCAAAAAAAAAGATTCAAAAGTTACTTGTTGGAAATGCAATAAAACTGGTCATTATTCCAATAAATGTCCTCTTAGAGAAAAAATTAGTACTCTTCAAGTTGATTAAGATACTAAAACTCAACTTCTCAACCTAATTCAATCTAGTTCTGATAATGAGTCTAACTCTGAACTAGAACAAGTTTTTCCAAATCAAGAAGATTCTGATTACGAATCTACTCAAAATTCTAATTCTTGCACTTCTTCAAATAATAAAGAAATTTGTGGTTGTAAAATTATAAATGTCTTAACAGGAGAAGAAGAAATCATTCAAAACATCATTGATGGGATTGATAATCCTAAACTCAAAAATAAGTTTTCATCCCTTCTTTCATCTTCCACATCAAAAGAAAATTTTGATGACATCAATATTACAAATATTCTTCGACGTGCTCAAAAGGAACTATCTAAAGGTTCTAAACCCTCAATTCCTGATCTTCAAGGAGAAGTCAAGGAAATGAAAAGTCAAATCTCAAAGCTTGAAAAACATGTTTAAGATATTCGTATGGAAGTAGTCTGCCTTAAAGCAAAAGACTTAACCAACGAATATTATTCTCAAAACAATGGGAAATCCAAAGTTTCTTCAAAAACTCAGTCCTATCATTCTAAATCATCTTCGTCTGAATTTTCATCTACTTCAAAATTTCCTCAAACTGAAGAAGAAAAGATTAATGTTATTAATCGAATTCAACTTCAGAAATGGTACTGCAATATGACTATTGTAGTCAATAAAGAATTTAAATTTTCAACTCGTGTTTTGATTGATTCAGGTGCCGATCAAAATTGTATCAAAGAAGGACTTATTCCTACAAAATATTTTGAGAAAACTACTAAACACCTTTATGGTGCTAATGGTAAAAAACTGAATATTAATTACAAAATTTCAAAAGCCCATGTCTGTAACTCAAACATTTGTTTCAAAAATGTCTTTTACTTAGTCAAAGATCTGGATCAAGATGTTATTCTTGGTACTCCTTTTATCGTTCAAATTTATCCTTTTAAAGCTGATTACGAAGGATTAACTACAAAAATTTTTGAAAAAAAAATTCATTTCGAATTTTCAAATCCTCCTTCTTATAAAGATGTTAATTCTTTAAAAGAAGCTGCAATTTCAAAAATTATTCATAACATCAATTTAAAGAAAAATCATGTTCAATTTCTCAAAGAAGAAATTTCCTTTCAAAAAACTGAGAAAAGATTAGAAGAAGATTCGTCTATCAAAAGTCAAATTTTAAATTTACAAAAGAAAATTGAACAAGAAATCTGTTCAACAATTCCAAATGCTTTTTGGGATAGGAAAAAACATATTGTTTCCCTTCCTTACAATTCTGATTTTCATGAATCAAACATTCCTGCAAAGTCTCGTCCTATTCAAATGAAAAAAGAATTACTTGATTTCTGTATCAAGGAAATTAATGATCTCCTTGAGAAAAACCTTATCCGTCCAAGCAAATCCCCTTGGAATTGTTCGGCATTTTATGTTAATAACTCTGCAGAAATCGAGCGAGGAGTTCCTCGCCTGGTTATCAATTATAAACCTCTCAATACTGCTCTTCAATGAATTAGATATCCAATTCCTCAGAAGAAAGATCTTCTGAATCATCTTTCAAAAGCTATCATCTTCTCAAAATTTGACATGAAATCAGGATTTTGGCAAGTTCAAATTAAAGAAGAAGATAGATACAAGACTGCATTTAATGTTCCTTTCGGACAATACGAATGGAATGTTATGCCTTTCGGTCTCAAAAACGTCCCTTCTGAATTTCAAAAAATTATGAATGATATTTTCAATCCATTTCAAGATTTCATTATTGTTTACATTGATGATGTCCTCATCTTTTCAAAAAAACATTGAACAACATTTTAAGCACATTCATACATTCATACATGTAATCAAGAAAAATGGTTTAGCAGTTTCTGCTAAAAAGATTGTTTTATTTCAAACAAAAATTCGTTTTCTTGGCCATATTATTCAAAATTCTTCAATTTTACCTATTCAAAGAAGTCTTGATTTCACCGACAAATTTTCAGATGAAATCAAAGATAAGACAAGTTTGCAACGCTTTCTTGGTTGTGTTAATTATGTGGCCGATTTTATCAAAGATATACGTCAAATTTGTGCCCCATTATTCAAAAGACGACAAAACAACCCTGACCCATGGAGTCATGAGTGTACGCATGCGGTTCAAAAGGTGAAAAAGTTAGTAAAAAATATTCCTTGTCTGTCAATTCTTGACCCTACAGCCTCAATTATTGTCGAGACAGACGCCTCAAACATAGGATTCGGTGGTGTGTTAAAGCAATTACCCCTAGAATCGTCAAAAGAATAGTTAGTTAGATTTCATAGTGGAGTTTGGTCTGGTCCTCAAAAGAATTATTCTACTATCAAAAAAGAGATTCTTTCAATAGTTCTTTGTATCTCAAAATTTCAAGATGATTTAATTAATAAAAAATTTATTTTAAAAACCGATTGCAAAGCTTCAAAAGATGTCTTACAAAAGAATGTAAAAAATCTCGTTTCCAAACAAATCTTTGCAAGGTGGCAGGCAATTTTGTCCTGTTTTGATTTCGAAATTCTATATATTCAAGGAAAAACAGACTTCTTGGCAAATTTCCTTACAAGAGAGTTTATTCAAAAGAGTGAGAATGAGTTGGGCTAAGAAAGTCGAAGAAGAAGAGGATTCTCAAAATCCCTTTCAAATAAAAACTTCAAGAAAGAAGAAAAGTTCAATACCTTTCTTCGAAGATCCCCCAAAGGATCAAAAGGAAGCTTCATCTTTCTCAAACACCCTTTCAACCTTTATCAAAAAACCCGATCAAAATAAACTCAAGCAAAAGGCTGAGTCTTCAACTCCTTCAAACTTCAAAAAAACCGTTCAAAGTTCTGGCAAACTTCCTCAAATTAACCCTCCAAATTCTTTCAAATATTTTACCAAGAATATTCAAGATACTGTTCTTACAATGGAAAATTCTTAGCTCAATAGATATCAAGGTCTTGATGATTGCATTGATAGTATCCTCCCTCAAAACTTTTGGTTCATGCCCTCAAATATCCAAAAAAACCAGAGATTATTATGAAACCATTCTTCTTTTGACTGGTTCTGCAATAATTTCTCATACTCCTGAACCAAGAGACAAATTAAAAATTATGTTTTCAAAAATCTCAATTACAAGAGTTCTGTCTTATAAAGACTGGGGACAGAATCCTTGGGAAGAAAAGAGACTTCGTCTCTCAAAAACTGATTTTACTTGTTAAGAAACTTTCAATTACTTTGATTATCAGAATGCTTGTTATAAGGTCCTTCTTTTTAGACCTGTTATCCATTCTTGGTTCATTATTTTTAATCAAAATTGTAACCCTCATTTCCCGAGTTGGTTTCAAACATGGTTTCAGTATCATGGATTTGAAGAGGCAATTTTACCCAGTCTTGCTCTTCAAGAATATGAATATTTTAAAAAGAAGCAAAACCTTTTCTGAAGCTTCAAGAAAACCTTTTGTTTCAGTTCGCCTTCAATTTGAAAGTATCCTGGATCTTTTGTTGGGATTTCTTTCAATATCAAAATTTCAAGGATGACTACTCTTGTCAACAAATTACAAGAAGGTTCAAAATCAAATGGTGGGCAAAGTTCAAAGAAACAAACTGTTGTCCAAAATCAGTTCAATCATGGATTCAAGAACAAAGAAATTTAGGTGTACCTAAATTCTCAAAAAAGGAACAAGATGAACAAGCTGATTTTTTGACAGAAAAACAAAAAATCATTTCAATGCTATCAAAGTGTAAAGATCCTAAAGAATTACTAGAACTTTATGAACAAATTTCTAAGCAAGGATCTTCAAAAGTTTTCGAAGAAGATCAAGACGAAGAATCTCAATTTTCGCAAAAGACTGATAATGGTAATGACTTAGTTGATCTAGGTAATGACTATGCTGAGTACCTTGCTCAAGAGAAAGCTGCAAAAGCTTCAAAGAAAACTATAAAATGACTAAATGGACCCAGTTTCCTGGACGAACTGAGAAATTCAAGGGTCTACAAATCAAGGGAAATCTTACTTAATCTCTGTCCAATTCAAAAACGGTGGTGTTTTGATTGTCAAGATTCCCATCAACTTTGTGTCAGACATCAACTCTTACTTTAATAAAGAAAAAGATTATCTTTATTAAAGGAAGTCAAAAATTGGAAACTTTTGACTAAAGTTGATACTGCTTTTCAAGATGTTTCATTATGGTGTCGCCCACCTCTCTTTTCAAGATTCTTTCTCTCAAATGAAAGAAATTTCAAGTCCAGACTATAAGAAGACCTCAAGATTTCATTTTCAAGGCAGAGCTAATTCAGCAGGAAGAAGTTTTATTTTCCTTGTAATTTGCTTCTCTCAAATATTTTTCAATTTTCATCGTAATACTCTTATCTTCTTCAATTTCAATAAAATTCTCTATTTTCACAAATTTCTGTTCTTCTATTTCATCTCCTGTTTCCCTGGGTCTTTTATGGTATCAGAGCCATAAGTGAACGAGTGAGATTAGTTTAATCTTACACGATAGGCACTGTTCAAAATAGATAAGTTTGGTTTAAACCTGGATGTCTGCTGAATAGACGTTGGTCAGCCCTGTAGACGTTGGTCAGCCGTGTTGGTGGTCCTGTTTGTAGGCTTGGTAAGAACCTAGTTTATCCTATTTTACTGTTTTTATTATGTGAAATTATTTTGATTTCATTTTTTCAATTATGTCTTCGGTTTCAAATTGGCTTAGGAGATCTAGGTCTAGAAATAGATCACAAAATCAAAATGAAAATAGATCAAATGTCTTTCAAAATGAAGAAGAAGTTGATAACTCATCTGCATCTGCATCAAATGATTTTACTTCAAATGAATTTCAAAATGCAAAAATCGAACAACAACTTCAAAATTGGTTGTCAATATGTATAATATGAGCTGTAAAAATAAATGCTAACGTCCTTTTCAAACATTGCAATAAGTGGACATAATATTGCATTTTCCATTCTAATGCAAAGGCAATTTAATCCCTACAAAATAAATTATTCTCTCAATTTGTCTACTGGTTAGGCAGTGGAATTGGATTGAACAAATCCAAACACATTTTCAGAATACACAGGTGAGAGAAGCCAAGAATAGAGAGAAAGAGAAAAGGAAGAGGAGAAAAAGAAAGAAAGAAAGAAAAATGGAAAAGAGGAAGAAAAAAAAAAGGGAAAGTTCACCTATGTTGTTAGAAAATAAGTGCTCTACATTATTAGGCTTGAATTCCTCAATTTTGAAAGGTAAATAAAAGTTACTTATTATTAAGTTATATTTGATTTTATAGTTGTTAGATTGTTAGATTAAATTCAATTTTATTGAAGGTGTTAAGTGTAATAAACTATGAAATTGAGTAAGATGAAAGAAAAACTAGTTTTAGTGATTAAAGAGAATGTAGAAATCGCTCAAACGTGAAATGATTAAGTTTGGGTATCGCCTATTTAATTATTGAAATTATTTAAAATAATTAATTGTTTATTTAAAAGTTATATCGTATTTCGGACGATGATACTGATATCAGAATAGCTTACCAACCGGGTTGATTTTGCGAACATAGTACTGTGAGTGTAAAAATATAAATATTTTTAAAGCATTTATAAATTAAGTATATTGTTAAAGTATGTGCAATTATGTGTTCGAATTATATGGTTATTATGGAAATATCTTTTATTATAATACATGTGGATTTTAAAAATTGTATATGGTACATTGTGAATTGGAATATGAGGTATGATTTTGAGATCAACCAGAAAAGTATCTGTGATGATATATTTCTTCTAGCTCAGTGAGGGATATTGGCCGTGTTCTATACTACATTGAGGGATCTTTGACCGGGGATGAAGAGGTCTTGACCGTATACATATAGTTCATTGAGGGGTTTTGACCGTGTTCTAGAATTGATTATAAGAGGTCTTTGAAACCGACTTTCGTTCACGATGGGGCCAAAGGCCCGTGGCGAAAGTTCTTAATCCGATTGGCGGATTATATATTTCAGTCAGAGTGTACATTTTTGATAGATTTTTCAGCACGTTTGATGTGATGAGATTATAGCATGGTTATCTGTTATATCATGATTTTAAGATGACATCTTATGACCTTATGTGAATATTTCACTTTCTTACTATAATTATATGATATTATCTTGCGAGTTATCAATGATATTAACTCGATTTTTGGTAAAAATGGAAAAGTATAATTATTTTCGAACTTCTCCACTCACTGAGCTATCAACTCATATATTTTCCCACGATTTTTCCTAAAGGTGGAAATTGATCCTTTTTAACTGGAAAGGCCTAATGATTTCGTAATAAGAGCCACACGACATGTTGAACATTATAACTCATATTGATGAAGCACCAAGTAAATATTTTGGGCCCATCGCATTATGTTTTACATAAGCATTTGATTTTATTCCATTTTTTTTAAATAACTCTTAGTTTGCCTTGGTGATAGATTTGACATCTAGTCAGCATCTATTATCGACGCACATCACATTTCGGGTCCACTAGGGTGATTCAAGATGGGTCATGTCAAAATGGTGTCAGAGCATAGTTTCGAAAATTTTTATGATTCATGCATGTTTAGTAGATATGATCACACGTCGTGGTGGCAAAAATCACAGGCTCTCTAGCTCAAATGCGTAGAACCAAAAATGGTATAAAGATTTTTAACAGATCCAGGAAAGACTAATATGTAAGTATGGTAGTTGCAATGATATTATGGTTGGAAATGTTATTAGTTGTTGGGTTGGAACTATGTGTGTATGTAACATAGTAAGATTTGAACAGATTTTGATGATTTTCCTGGGCATTCGAAGTTATAGATTTTACAATCAGCATGAAATTTTAATTATTTTGGAGCCAAATGGTTATTAGTGTTATCAAAATTTTGTGGTGATTTGTGACCACTTATATGGGATGATAATAGAAATCATAATGGTGTAAATTTATGCTATATGATAAGAGACTGTGGAAGACAAAATGATGATTCGTTGATTGATAGATAACAATGTGTTATTGTGTACTTTAGGCATCGAGAAAATTAATAGTAATTCCAATTATTTGGATTATTTATGAGTTGTTTGAATACATGGAATGTGAGAATAATAGGGTTGAACTTCATAATGATTACCTATTATGGGGTGATTTGTTGCACTAAAATAGAATTAAATAAATATATGCATTTAGGTATGTTTATGTGGAAGAAAAAAAAATAGAGAATGGTAAAACTTGAATTTATTGAGTTTGGAAAATTAACATGTGAAATCTTGATGATATATTGATGTGTTCACATGTTAAATATGAAGGTTATTATTTTGTGATCTTAAGGAAAAATTCATATAACTAAAAGTTGGAAGACATATGGTATGGCCATAAGTATGTGATGATGTTACATGATTACAACATGACATGGTAAATAGCATGTAAATGAATGTAAATACTGCCCTATAGCAAAATAATGTGATGAAAGATTTGGGTGATTAAGTTAATTAATTTTTTTTAGACCATTTGTTGGAGTATTGTGTTATATTTCATAAAATTTGGAAGCGTTGAGTTAAATTTTGAAGTTAAAATGAATTTAATAAATTTTTAGTGATGTAATTTTTGGGTGATTTTCGATTGTATTTTGGACTTCAGGTATAAAGTATTCCATGTTTATTGAGATCTGTTTGCGATGGAATATATGGACGATATGTCGAATAGTTTGAAATTTAGGGTGATCATTGAATGTAATTTTATTCAATTGTGGGACAGTATCTTTAGGTTACATTACCCCAATTAAATGTCTTTATGCAATATACAAGAAGGATTATGCATTGATGGTAGACCAACGATCCATTTATGGAATAAGAGTATAGATTTTCATGGATTAAATGTTATTATTGTTTCTTTATAGAAAGAAAGAACAAAATTTGTATGGGTATAGAAATGTCAAAAGTTTTGCGATTAGGAAATTCTGAGGAAATATTTGCTCTTATATTTAAAGATGATGAGTGATTGATTCACGATAATGATTTCTGATAATGGATTATGATAAGTTTCGAAAGTATTCTGAAATAAAATGATAAATTATGAATTATATGATAGATTGTTGAAGATGCATAATTAAAACATGATTTGGAGTTGGTTTTATTGGGATTGTGTCATCACATTGCGAGAAATATCAATAATTATCAATCATTAGAGTTTTAACGTATATTTTATTAGAGATGGTGGAAATGGAAATTGTAGAATTTAAGGAAAAGAATATCATATTGAGCTTTCTCAATTGTTTTATTGGGGATAACTAGAATTTTAGAAAATCGTGAACAATTGAATTTTTGGAGATATCGTCAATTTAGAATGGAGGCAGTTACCCTCAAATATTTTTGTTTGGGGATTCCAAATACACGGAATGGAGGCAAAATAGTATTTAAATCATTGTGGATATATTGATTAAGGTTACGAGATTATTTTTGACTGATATAGTCAGTTAATAGGATAGACTTATGAAATTATATATAGACAATATTGTTAATTACACGGTAGAATTGAAGTATTTATCTTTGGTTAGTTGTAAGAAGTTATATAATAAAATTACATTGTGCATCTTCTTTTGATAGAATGTTAGACACTATGAAGACAAGTTCAAAAGAGAGGCTATCAACTATGGTTGGTTAATTAAAGGAGACTTGGATAATTATTTATTTTCATGGAATTGACATATAAAAACTAGACACAAGTGACGATAATTGAGGTTATATATAATATTGAGATATTCCAAGGACGTACGACGAAATGGGTGAAAGATTGTTGTTCGATCTTAATATGTTACCATTGTTATAGAAAAAGAATGTGATTAGAGAATAGTTTAAATTAGGACGTAAGGTGAAGATTTGGAGAACATGAAAAGTAGTATTTTGAACTTCCAATTGGGAAAATAATTGAGTTTTCTTAAGGTTTTGGGAAAAAATAATAATAATAAGGATGAAAATATCATATATTGGCTCGTAGGAAGTTATTAAAAGTATGATAGGAAAGATTAAATTTTGGGACTAAAAGTTCGTGGGATTTCATTCAATAGAAGATGCATTATGGCAAGTGATAATCAAATGTGTTCTCTACATATTTATATGTGCAAATCTTAGCCAACTGAATTTCGAGGACGAAATTCTTTGAAGGAGGTGAGTTTTGTAATACCTTAAAAATAAAATATGTATATATACAAAAGAGAGTCAAACATATCATGCCATACTTTTAAGAGAGAGAGAGAGAGAGAGAGAAGAAGAAGAAGAAGAAGAAGAAGAAGACAAAAAAATAACAAAATAACAATATATATATAAAAGGTTAGGCGGTGGAATTGGATTCCATATAAATCCAAACCCATTTTCATAATACACAGGTGAGAGAAGCCAAGAATGGAGAGATGATATGATCCAGGAGTCGAGCCCGACGAAGGCAAGTGCGAGACGAGATCCGTTGATAGTCGATGGCGGACCAATGACGCGATCAAGGGCAAAGCAAGTGAAACAAACGATGGGATTGCTTGTTCAAGAAACCATTGATGGAATCATGTTCGGGACTCAAAATGGAGCAACTTTCATGTTCGGGTCGAAAACCGAATCAACTTGAATCAATTTGTTATCAAGCGACGAAATCGGAGGCTGAAAATAAGCCTGTGCGACCGCACAGCAAAAACACCATGTGGCCGCACAGTGGCATACCAAAACTTAAATTGGGATTTTTTGTTGAATCATGCGACCACATGGAAATACACCATGCGGCCGCACAAGCCAAAAAATTTGGCGAATTTTTCAATTTTGGCAATTTTTCATATTTTGTTAGATTTTGATTCTTTTCCATATTTTGGAGATTATGCTCGACTTTTGCACGATTTGTACCTAGTTTTTAGGTTTAGTATAAATAGGAGTTTCCATTCAATTATTAAAACCCTTTTGACATTATTGATATTGAATTAAAGTGAGGCGTATTATCTTCTCTTCATCGTTCTTTATTGAACAATTTCGAACTTATCAAGTGTTAACTTGTGGCGTTCAAACAACCGGATTTAATTCTTGGATTGCATGATCAAGGGGTCTTTCAAGCATCGTTTTTGTTGGATTTTTTGGTTTGACTTTCTTTTGGGTTAATCCTAAACTTTGGATTAATTTGACTTTCTTGGGTTCGTCAATCTCGTTGTGGGTTTCGTAGTCAACGTTTCTACGGGGTTCGCATTAGTTGGTATCAGAGCTCTAGCTCCAAATCAATTGAAGGTTATATCTTTTCTTTATTTGTTTGGGTCGTTAATTGTTCTTTCTTAGTTTTTCTTCATTCTTGTTTTCTTTTCGTCGTTTTGTTGAGTTTTGGTAGTTTACTCACCTTCTTTCATCAAGGAGTAAAAATAAAAAGTGCAAAAATGAAAAAAAAAAAAGAAAAGGTTACTGTACATTCGAGGTACTGTTCATCTCGAAGTATTGTTCACAAAAACAAAATATATATATACATAAAAAAAAATTGATATCATTGTTTGATTTTATGTTTTTTTCTACCAACAACAATTCCTACATTGTGTTTGATTTTTTGGGATATTCAATTGGGTTCGAGTCTTTCATTCTTCTTTTGAGTCTATTCACATATTCGTGTCAAAACATTCATCTATTCCACTTATTCAAATCCTTTGAGTCTCATGGTCTTTGATTAATATTCGATTTGTTTGAATTGCCGGTAAAACAATTGATTTAGTTCACTTGGTTCTTTGAAGTGCTTGGAGGGAGACTTTGAGTGGTAAAAGGCCGAGTGGTGAGTTTAATAGAGGGAAAAGCCATAGTGAGTGTTTTCCGAGTGAAATCTTTGTGAGGCATAAGAAAATTGTGTGATATGATGTCGAAAAGAGAAGATTCTAATTCAAGCCGAAATGGTAATGACAACAATCCATCGGAGGACATGATAAGGAGGTTTGAAAGGGTACTTTGTGATGTTAGAGAGAAGGTGGATAGGCAAGGGGAATGGATGACACAAATGGGTACTACAATTGCTAATTTTAGCCGGGGACAAGTGGAGATGTCTAATGCTAGGGGGTCGGGTAGGCGTGAATCTAGGAGAGGAAGGTGGGATGAGTATCGTAGTGATGAGGATAATTTTGATGAAAATGACATTGATATGGGTCGAGCAAGGCATAGGGGCGATAGGATGGAAAGACGAGGTAGGAATAACTAGGGAGATGAAGTAGATGGAAATTTGGGGAGTATTAAAATGACTATTCCGTAGTTTAAGGGGAGAAGCGATCTGGAAGCATATTTAGAGTGAGAAAGGAAGGTTGAGATGATTTTTGAGTGCTATAATTATTCGGAGGAGAAAAAGGTAAAATTGGTGGTGCATGAATTTGTGGATTACGTGATATCTTGGTGGGATCAAGTACTTACATCACGGCGTAGGGGTCGGGAAAGGCCAGTTAGCACTTGGGATAAGTTGAAGATGTTGATGAAGAGGAGGTTTGTTCCGAGTCACTATTATAGGGAAATCCATTAAAAATTGCAAGGTTTGTATCAAGGATCGAAAAGCGTAGAGGATTATCACAAGAAGATGAAAATTCTTATGATTCGGGCTAATGTGGAGGAAGATCGAGAAGCTACCATGACACGGTTCTTGAATGGGTTAAATCGGGATATTGCAAACATTGTAGAGTTGCAACATTATGTGGAAATCGAGGAAATGTTACATGTGGCAATGAAGGTCGAGAGGCAATTAAAGAGGAAGGGGACGTCTAGGCAACCATTAGGCACTTTGACTCCTAATCCAAAATTGAAATCGAAGTGGGATGACAACAAACAAAAATGGGGCTGCACCTAGAGGTAAAAATGATTGGCAAAAGGGCAAGGATGAAAATGCTAGCAAACTAATATCAAAACCGGAGGCACAACCGTCGCGCAATCAGGACATCAAATGTTTTAGGTGTTTGGGAACGGGGCATATTGCTTCTCAATGCCCAAACAAATGGGCGATGGTGTTGCGGGATAATGGAGAGATTGTGAGCGATAGTGATGGCGAGTTTGATGACATGCCGACGTTGGAGGGTGTTAGTGAAGAAGAAAAAGTTGAAGGGCCGGTTGGGGATCTATTAGTCACAAGGCAAGCTCTCACTACTCACGTCAAAGCAAGTGACTTGGAGTTGCAACAGGAGAACATTTTCCACACTCAATGCCACGTCAACAATACGGTATGTAGTGTTATAATTGATGGTGGTAGTTGCACTAATGTAGCTAGCGTATCTCTTGTAGAAAAATTGGGTTTAACATTGTTGAGACACCCGAGACCTTATAAATTGCAATGGTTAAATGAGAGTGGCGAGGTGAGGGTGAATCGAAGAGTGTTAATTAATTTGTCAATTGGGAGTTATAAGGATGAGTTAGTGTGTGATGTGGTGCCAATGCAAGCGGGACATATTTTATTGGGGCGACCATGGCAATACGATAGGAAGGCTATGCATGATGGGTACAAAAATCGATATAATTTCATTAAGGATGGAAGGACCATTACTTTTGTGCCATTAACACCGGCGCAAGTCTATGAAGACCAATTAAAATTGAGAAGTGAGGAAGAGAGGAGAGCAAAAGAGTTAGAAAAAATGAGAGCAAATAGTGAGTTGGAGAAAAAGAGAGAAAATGTTGAGATAGTCATTAGAGAGAAAAAGAGAGAGCAATCACAAGAGAGAAAAGAAAGAGAGTGTCCCGAGAGAAGAGAGAAAACACGAGTGAATTTCTTTGCAAAAGAGAGTGATCTGAGGAGGGCGGTAGTTGAGAGAAGAGAGATGATCTTGTTCGTTTATAAGGAATCACTCCTCAATTTTGAGGAAACTAACCCACCCCTCTCTAGTTTGGCTAAATCTTTGTTGCAGGAATTCGACGATGTATTTTCGAAGGATGCACCAAGTGGATTGCCACCTATTCGAAGCATTGAACATCAAATTGACTTCATACCCGGAGCTGTCATTCCAAATCGACCGGCTTATCGAAGTAATCCCAAGGAGACTAAGGAGTTTCAAAGTCAAGTGGAGGAGTTGATGAGTAAAGGATACGTGAGGGAAAGCATGAGTCCTTGTGCGGTACCGGTTTTGCCTGTACCAAAAAAGGATGGAACATGGCGAATGTGCGTGGATTGTAGGGCTATCAACAACATAACGGTAAAGTATCGTCACCCTATACCTAGGTTAGATGACATGCTTGATGAATTACATGGTTCTTACATATTTTCTACAATTGATTTAAAAAGCAGGTATCATCAAATTCGTATGCGGGAGGGTGATGAATGGAAAACGGCTTTTAAAACTAAATATGGTTTATATGAATGGTTGGTTATGCCGTTTGGACTCACAAATGCACCTAGCACTTTTATGCGTTTAATGAATCATGTTTTACATGGTTTTATAGAAAAATTTGTTGTGGTTTATTTTGACGCATTTTAATCTATAGCAAAAACCTAGGAGAGCATTTGGAACATTTAAAATGTGTGCTAATTGTTTTAAGGAAAGAACAACTCTTTGCTAATCTTAAGAAATGCACATTTTGTATGGATAGAGTTATATTTCTTGGATTTGTGGTTAGTGCTAATGGGCTAGAAGTAGACGATGAAAAGATAAAAGCTATTAGAGATTGGCTGACACCTAAAAGCATAACGAAAGTTAGGAGTTTTCATGGTTTGGCTAGTTTTTATAGGTGATTTGTGAAGGATTTTAGCACTATCACTGCACCACTCATGGAAGTAGTTAAAAAGAGTGTAGGTTTTCATTGAGGTGATGAACAGGAACTTGCATTTAATACTATTAAAGGTAGATTGTGTGAAGCACCTGTTTTGGCATTACCTAACTTTGATAAAATATTCGAGATTGAGTGTGATGCATCAGGAATAGGGATTGGAGTAGTTTTAATGCAGGATCAGAGGCCTATTGCATACTTTAGCGAGAAATTGAGTGGAGCTGCTTTAAATTATCCTACATATGACAAAGAGCTTTATGCACTTGTTCGAGCTTTGGAGACTTGGCAACATCATCTATGGCCGAAGGAGTTCATAATACACACCGATCATGAGTCATTAAAACACTTGCGGGGACAAGGTAAATTGAACAAGAGGCATGCAAGGTGGATGGAATTCATTGAGACCTTTTCATACGTCATTCGGTATAAACAAGGTAAGGAAAATGTGGTGGCGGATGCGTTGTCTCGAAGGTACGCATTGCTAACTACTCTTTATTCTAAGTTACTTGGGTTTGAACATATTAAGGAATTATATGAAAAAGATGTTGATTTTTCGGATATTTATTTGTCATGCATTAAGGGGACGGTTGATAGATTCTTTAGGCATGAGGGGTATTTATTTCGGGAAAATAGGTTATGTGTTCCTAATTGTTTTATTCGAAAATTGTTAGTAAGGGAGGCACATAGTGGTGGATTGATGGTACACTTTGGGGTTCAAAAGACTTTAGATGTATTAAAGGAGCATTTTTATTGGCCTAAGATGAAAAGTGATGTTGAGCGAATTTGTAGTCGATGCATAAGTTGTAAAAAGGCCAAATCTAAGGTTTTACCACAAGGTTTGTACACACATTTACCTACACCTAGTGAGCGTTGGGTTGGTATCTCAATGGACTTTATTTTGGATTTACCTAGGACTAAGAGAGGTCGGGATTCTATTTTTGTGGTTGTAGATAGGTTTAGCAAAATGGCACATTTTATACCATGTCACAAAACTGACGATGCCACGAACATTGCTGACTTATTCTTTAAAGAGATTGTGCGTTTACATGGGGTTCCTAGAAGCATAGTGTCGGATCGGGATGTCAAATTTTTGAGTCACTTTTGGAGAGTTTTGTGGGGTAAGTTAGGCACTAAATTACTATTTTCCATAACTTGTCACCCACAAACGGATGGGCAAACCGAGGTAGTGAATAGGACTCTGACACAATTGTTACGAACAGTAATCAATAAAAATTTGAAGAGTTGGGAGGAGTGTCTACCATTTGTTGAATTTGCATACAATCGAGCTGTTCACTCTACTACGTCATATTCTCCATTTGAAATTGTATATGGGTTTAATCCACTAACTCCTTTGGATTTAATTCCTTTACCTGTGAATGAACGTGGTAGTTTAGATGACAAAAAGAAGGCTGAATTGATTAAGTCACTCCATGAAAAGGTAAAAGCGCAAATTGAAAACAAAAGTAAGTTGGTTGCGTCGCAAGCGAACAAAGGTAGAAAGCGCGTGACATTCGAGCCAAGAGATTGGGTTTGGGTGCACCTTAGAAAAGAGCGATTTCCGGAGCAAAGGAAGTCCAAGTTGCAACCGAAGGGTGATGGTCCATTCCAAGTGATCGAAAAAATAAACGACAATGCTTACAAGTTGGACCTTCCAGGTGAGTACAATGTTTCGGCTAGTTTTAATGTATCTGATCTCTCTCTGTTTGATGCAGGTTCAGATTCGAGGAAGAATTCTTTTGAAGAGGGAGGGGATGATATGATCCAGGAGTTGAGCCCGACGAAGGCAAGTGCGAGACGAGACCCGTTGATAGTCGATGGCGGACCAATGACGCGATCAAGGGCAAAGCAAGTAAAAAAAGCGATAGGATTGCTCGTTCAAGAAACCATTGATGGAACCATGTTCGGGACTCAAAATGGAGCAACTTTCATGTTCGGGTCGAAGGCCGAATCAACTTGGATCAATTTGTTATCAAGCGATGAAACCGAAGGTTGAAAATAAGCCTGTCCGACCGCACAGTAAAAACACCATGCGGCCACACAGTGGCATACCGAAACTTAAATTGGGATTTTTTGTTGAACCATACGATCGCATGGAAATACACCATGCGGCCGCACAAGCTAAAAAATTTGGCGAATCTTCCAATTTTCGCAATTTTCCATATTTTGTTAGATTTTGATTCTTTTCCATATTTTGGAGATTATGCTTGACTTTTGCACAATTTTTACCTAGTTTTTAGGTTTAGTATAAATAGAAGTTTCCATTCAATTGTTAAAAACCTTTTGGCATTATTGATATTGAATTAAAGTGAGGTATATTGTCTTCTCTTCATCGTTCTTCATTGAACAACTTCGAACTTATCAAGTGTTAACTTGTGGCGTTCAAACAATCGGATTTAATTCTTGGATTGCGTGATCGAAGGGTCTTTCAAACGTTGTTCTTGTTGGGTTTTTTTGTTCGACTTTCTTTTGGGTTAATCCTAAACTTTGGATTAATTTGGCTTTCTTGGATTCGTCAATCTCGTTGTGGGTTTCGTAGTCAACGTTGCTACGGGATTCGCATTAGAAAGAGAAAAGGAAGAGGAGAGAAAGAAAGAAAGAAAGAAAAAAAAGGAGAAGAGGAAGAAAAAAAAAAAAGGAAAGTTCGCCTATGTTGTTAGAAAATAAGTGGTCTACATTATTAGGCTTGAATTCCTCAATTTTGAAAGGTAAATAAAAGTTACTTATTATCAAGTTATGTTTGATTTTATAGTTGTTAAATTGTTAGATTAAATTCAATTTTATTGAAGAGGTTAAGTGTAATAAACTATGAAATTGAGTAAGATGAAAGATAAACTAGCTTTAGTAATTAAAGAAACTATAGAAATCGCCCAAACATGAAATGATTAAGTTTGGGTATCGCCTATTTAATTATTGAAATTATTTAAAATGATTAATTGTTTATTTAAAAATTATATCGTATTCCAGGCGACGATACTGATATCAGAACAGCTTACCAATCGGGTTGATTTTGCAAACATAGTACTGTGAGTGGAAAAATATAAATATTTTTAAAATATTTATAAATTAAATATATTGTTAAAATATGTGAAATTATATGCAATTATGTGTTCGAATTATATGGTTATTATGGGAATATCTTTTATTATGATACATGTGAATTTTAAAGATTGTATACAGTACATTGTGAATTGGAATATGAGGTATGATTTTGAGATCGACCAGAAAAGTACCCGTAACGCTATATTTCTTCTAGTTCACTGAGGGGCCTTGACCGTATTCTAGAATTGATTATGAGAGGTCTTTGAGACCGATTTTCGTTCACAGAGGGGCCAAAGGCCTGTGGCAAAAGTTCTTAGTCCGAGGGGCGAATTATATATTTCAGTCAGAGAGTACATTTTTTTATGGATTTTTCAGCACGTTTGATGCGATGAGATTATAGCGTGCTTGTCAGATGATGTTTATATCATGATTTTAAGATGACATCTTATGACCTTATGTAAATATTTCACTTTTTTTGCTATAATTATATGTTATCTTGCGAGTTATCAATGATATAAACTCAATTTTTGATAAAAATGTAAAAATGAAAAAGTATAATTATTTTCGAACTTCTCCACTCACTGAGTTATCAATTCATGTATTTTCCCACGATTTTTCCTATAGGTGGAAATTGATCCTTTTTAGTTGGAAGAGCCTAATGATTTCGGAATAAGAGTCACACGACATGTTGAATATTATAACTCATATTGATGAAGCACGAAGTAAATATTTTGGCCCATCGAATTATGTTTTACATAAGCATTTGATTTTATTGCCTTTTTTTGAAATAACTCTTAGCTAGCCTTGGTGATAGATTTGACATCTAGTTAGCATCTATCATCGGCGCACGTCACGTTTCAGGTCCACTAGGGTGATTCGGGACTGGTCGTATCATTCCTTGTCTTCCATTTGCTATTGTTGAGCAGGGAGAATTAATTTTAGTTAATTATGATTTGAATTCAAAGAGTTGCTGGAGTTTGTGATTTAAGTTAATATTGATGTAGTGTTTCTCTTGTCCTTTTTGTTGGTTAGTTATATATTTGGTTCCTGATTCATAATTTTGTTGATCTCTGAATACATTCTTTTTTTTTAACTTGATTTGCTAGACGACAAGGAAGACAATAAATTCTCAGCTATGGCATGATTGTGCTGGTCCATTGGTTTCCTTGCCTCAGGTTGAATGTCTCGTGCACTATTTGATATGGAGCACAAATTTGGTGAAGATCAGCTTCACATCTAATTCACGAGGATGGAAAGATGTATTTTTTAGGTACATAATAATAGATACAGAGCACATTTGCTATACTATTTTTTAAGTTTAGATGTAATTATATTGGGTGGATCATTTTTATTTGTGTTTTGATGAAATATTTTGGATTCAATGTTATATTGACATGTCTTAATTAATTTATTGTTTTTTTTTTTTGGTATCTTTATATTATTTTGAATAAAGTAGTATAATTTAAATTTTCCCTACAAATTATTTCATAATAGCCCACAAATATGCTTTCCCTACATAAAACTTATTTGTGGCGAAAAACAGGGTTTAGTCCACAAAATAATTTGTACTACGTTGTCACAAATTTTAAATTGTAGGGGAAAATGTGTATATCTTAGCCTACAAATATCCTTTTCATACAAAATTTATTTGTAGGGAAAAATGAAACCTTTTTGTGGGCAAAATTAACTTTTGCAGACAAATGATTTTGTCGGGGAAAAACTTAGGTGACATATTGTATCGTCTCTAAACATTTCGTAGGGAAAACCTTTAGCCTACAAATTTTAAAAATTTGTCGTCTTTTACCTATTCCCTCGATGTTTGCCCTACAAATTTATTTCGTTTGCAAAAGTTTTTCCCCACAAATAAGAACCTTTTCCAACAAATTTTATTTATTTATTTATTTTTTATTTGGGTAGGGAAAACATAAAATTCTTGTAGTGATATGAATTGTCCAATTGCTTAATTATTTTGTGTGAATTTTTTATTTTGTTTGATTTGTGTAATTGTAGTAAAAAAAAAAAATTTATTTTGTTGCATGCATGCATGTGTGAGTTAGTTAGCATTATCGGTCATGATGCATATATTTGAGAATTTATATAAATTTGTGGATTGTGAATAGGTTATGTGCTTTAGTTTATTTTTTTGCTTACTCTTGTGTGACATGAATATATAGATACATGTGAATTGAGTTAGCGTTGTGCAGAAAATAAGTTGATTCATATATGACTTAGATTGAATTAGTGGCCTTAGATACTAAATCCCAATGGGATAAAAATTGGATGAAAACCTAAAGTTACAAGTTAATTTTCGAGAATAAGTGTTTAAAAAAGACACTGCATTAATCTAGAGATGGCAAAAAAACTTGCCCCGCCCTAACGGGGCCTCGAACCGAATGGGGCAAAAAAAATCGGCCCTAAATGGGCGAGGGGAGGTGAGGTGGGGTGCCCCGTCGCAGGACAGGGTTGGGCAAGGATGTCTCGTCCTAAACCCGTCCCGTGAAGGAAAAAAAAATTAAAAAATTAAAAATAATTTTATTTCTAAATAATTCACCTGTTAAAAATCCATTTTGAATTTTTATTTTATTTTCTAATAATAACATAGCTTGAAACTTTGAAAATGTAAAAAAAATGAAAATTAAACGGGCCAAAAAGCCCCAGCCATCAGCCCGTTGCCATCGCTACACTAATCACTGCATAAAAGGGGAAATTTTGTCTTATTGTGAAGTTAACTATAATAATATCATTGTGAAACGTCTTTCATTAGCCTTTTATGACTGAGTGATTAAGTTTACATGAGTTTAAAACTCGATGTCCTATAGTCATGTGACTCGGATGTTGAAGCAGTCAAAAATAAAAAGAATCTGCATATGTTGATATGGTGAACTGCAATTAGTTAAATCTAGCCAAGCTGGAGATGGTAAGAATTAGTAAATCGAAAGTCAAACACAGAATTCATCGTTGGGAACAGAATAAAAGAAAAACAAGTTTGGGGGTGTGCGAATCCCACGAGCGAAGAAATGATATATTTGACTTTTAAGGTTAGGAATTGAACCAACTTCTGAATAAACAGCATTGCACTTAATTCTTTACACACACGTACATCCTTTCTGCATTTGATAAGTAAGAATTCGACTTTTGTGTTATAACTTTGAAGTATTTTATGAATTTAATATAATATTTTCAATCCTGAACCATAGAGGAAAGATATCTAACTAAACTTGTTTTAGGTGAATTCGTTTGTTAATTTGGTTTGTGTGTTTTCGTTAGTTTCTTTTCCTTTTCTTTTTGTGTTTGATCGAGAACTAACAAAATATTAAATTTGGGCGTATTTGATGAGTGTGTTTCACTCATCATATTAATACTACTTAATCTTGATATTTTGTTTGATTCTTAGAGTTTTAGAACCTTTTGATTTTTGTTTTCGTGTTATTTTATAGGTTAGGTGAATTAGTGTAAATGATACAAAATTTGGAGAAAATAGTAATTTTGGCATGAATCAAGGAGAAGTTGATGTTGATTTGGTGAAACTTAATGATTAGAGGCTAAATTGAAAGAAGGGAGTGAATAACGAAGAATAAATGTGCAATCAAAAGTTTGAGGCCTCAATTGCAACTTTTCAACAGTTGATTCGGACCAAAAAATAATAATTGAAAATTGCTAGGAGACATCGGATGTAATTAGAAGTCAAAAATGAGTGAAATAAGATCAAAATATGTTACAAATAAATTTTCAACACTCACAAGTATGTTTTAGATTTTTTGCTAGAGATTGAGACCCATTTTTGACATAGTAAACATTTGAATTGGAAAAGTTATTTAAAGTAAAGTTGTAGCCCTTGAGTTAACTTTTCAATTCATTTTGAATCGCTTCAATCGAATATAAGAAAAATGATAAAAATATTGAATGATGCACACTACTACTTTTCCGCTCGAAAGTGGGAGCTGCAGCATCACTGTTGCTGAATTTTACAGTAACGCGTTTCCTGGCACAGTGACGCCTTTGGGCGAGAAACAAGTTTTAATTTTTGGATTCTTATTTTGGTCCAATTTGACCCTAACCCTTCCAAAATTTCAAGATACTATAAAGGGAAAATTTCTTAACTAAGAATGTAACTATTACCCATTTTAAAAGTAAGAAAGAAAATTTCAAATTTCAAAAATCAGAAATTCATTAAATTTTATATATAATTTAATTAATTAATTATATATTTTATTAATTAAATATATTAAGGTCACAAATTTATATAATTTGATCACAAATTTACAATTTCATTGGCCACATATTATTTTTTGTCACGAATCAGAATTTTGTAACGTCACAAATTATCTTACGATCACAAATTAAAAATTTACATTTCACAATTTATTTATAGGTCATAGATCACAAATATTATAAGTCAAAATTTAGTCACAAATTATTAATTTTTAGGTCACATTTTATGTTTTCCATTGGTCACATATTATTTATTGGTCGCAGATTAACCAATTCACTTGTCACAATCAATCAAATAATCTGTGACTACCACAAACACTTGTGACCACCACTTCAATGCTACCTCCAACAGTAGTACACCGTCACCGTCAAAACCATCACTACATTGATCAAAAATTAACCATTTTATTAGTCACAACTTTCAATCAACCAATAGAATTGTCATAAACACCCACACCCCATCCCACCACGACAAAGCGTTGCACCAACGCCAAACACCACTAGCAACGCCGCCCACACTACAACACCATCACGCACGCCCCATCCCTGCCATCACTCCAAAGCATCACACCACCGCCAACACTAGACCGCGACACCAATGCCATTCCCGCACATAAAACACCAGCCACTAGAACTACTGTTGTCGACCACCGCACCATTGCTAAGTAGATTGAATAATAAAAAACAAAAAATTGCATATTCGAGAAAATCGGTGTTGCAGACGTCGGCACTCACCATCACAATATCTATCAATAAACCAGATACAAAAACTGCCATCACCTCATTGCCACTATCGCCATCACCTCATTGCCACTATCGCGATCATTTTCAACAACAAACACAACAAATGGAGGAGATGGAGAGGAGAAAGAAGCTGGGAAGAGAGACGAAGGGAGAGGGCATCACCGCCACACTGCTACCCACCCAACTGCCAAATCAACCACCATAATCCAACCGAGGAGTTGCATCTATGACCCAATCCATTATTTAATGTTAAGGGAGAAATGTAGAGAGGCAGAGGAAAATGCAGAGAGATGAGACGACTATGGATGTAGAGGGAGAGAGAAAATTAGGGTTCTAAGTAAAAATATTTATTTTATAAAAATATAAATTAAAATAAATTTTTTGATTTTTGAAATGTTAAACTACTCACCTGATTTTTGAACCCTAGATTTTGACTCTAGGGTTTTCAGTAATTACCACTACTATAAATATAAACCTAAAGACTACTTTTGAAAAAGAATTAAGAGGCTGAGATCCAAGAAATTGAGGAGGCAAAGATAACTTGGCAAAGAAGATTGATTCAACCATCCAAAAAATAGTTTTATCTTTCTTCTCTTCATGTCATTCTTTATGAATTGTATTGATTTCATGTCTCTTATCATGAACTAAATAATTTTTCTAGGGTTTGATTAGCAAAAATTTTAGGATATGATTTGATTTTGTTTTAGTTATTTCTATGAAAATTTTCAATTCCATTTATTTATGTTGTTGATTTAATGCTTTCAATTAATTGGTCACTAATTGAATGATTAGATGTTGGTAAATTTGGGCACTCAAGAAAGGGGAATTTAAGCACAATCACAAATATAACACAGCCTAGATTTTATAAGTTTCAAAAGAAAGTAAAGAATCTATGAAGCTTGCTCCATCTAAAAACCACCATCTTGATAAATCTTGATTTTAATTCAAACAGAGATATGATTAATTTTTACCAGGCTCTTGTAAGAAATGTTAAAATTACATTGAGGTTCTAGTTTATAAACATGGAAAATTGATGGCAGATAACTAGATTTTTGAAAATCATATTTGATAGTTAAATAAAATCATATCTTGAGCTATCCTATATTGATTAATTCGTATAATTTGCATTTATAACATTGAATTTGTCACAATTATCCTTAGTATGATAAAATATTGATTCAAAAATTCATTCATCTATTTAAAATAGAGACTTCATAATTATATTACTTAGTATAAAATTAAATTACAAACCAGTGAGTTCGACGCTTTAACTCCATTCATATATTATAAAACTTGATACTGTATACTCGCAGTATAATTTATGTTGCAGAAAATGTGTAATAATTATCCATCATTAGCATATGACAAATAACATTATTTTGATCTTTAGCCCTTGTTTAAGCTCCATTTTTTCCCATCAAAATACATTATTGAAGAATTCAACCACATGTTTTTCAATAAAATAATAGTACAAGCAAATTCAAAACTTTTCTTATTTTTTAACTACTTACATTTTCCATCATAACACTATTGCCAAATGTATTTTTGAAAAGAATGTGACTCAAACAACCCTTTAATTTGTTATAGGTCTCAACGTGTTTATAATCATTTTACAAAAGATGTTGTCTAGGCTAATTATTTTAAGAACCCTAATTTTATTCACCATTCTTGTATACCTATTCACTATTAAAAAAAAAAAAAACTATATTACAGTTTTAACATTATGTAAACTTACTTAGCCCTTGTTTGTCATCAATTATTTTACATTCTACCACATTATTTTTCTATAATACTCATTTCCAACCACACATTCTTCAATAAAATAATATTCAAAAAATTTTCCTTCTTTTTTAACCATACATTTTCCATCAATCTTCTACTCTATAATGCATTTTTCAAAATTAAAGAGGTTTAAACAAACCCTTACTTAAACAAGAATAAAAAGAAATAAAATTCATCACATCCACTAATATATTCATTAAATGCTTTTGAATATTTTATACTCTTTTAGACTTTACATTGAAATTACAATTCAAGATATTCCATGTGAATATCTTGACCATTTTAATTTTCCAAATATTGAATAATCTTTTTCAAAGGTGCAAAACATACTATTAAATTTCAAGTGTTAGACAAGTAATCTACCATGCAAAACAAATAACACGGAAGGTTTTTATATTTCTAAAACATCAAACTTCACGAGACGAAAGAGAAAAAGGATAGTTTCAAGCAGACTTGGATTTATTTATTTATTTATTTTTACATTTTTTTTGTCTTTTTATATATAACCTTTTGAGAAATCCCAAGTTTTGATAAGAACCCTTTCTTTACTTTTTTCACATTTTTCTTTGAAAAAATAACACTATCTGCATTCAGGGGTCGAAATTCAATTCCTTCAACAATGAGGCCTCTCTTCCAACAATTGGTTTCCAATAACCGTGCCTCCACCATGCCAACTCCTTTATCAGTATAAAAATGTCCCATTGCTACTTCCATCCATCCATCGGGTCTCCTCATGACAGCATTCTGACTATTTGTATCCTTGGGTGGTTGAAGTCTCAAAGTAGTAGCTGGCTTTTCAGCATCAGCATCGTCTTCATGGATAAGAAACTTGATCATCCCATTAGCTGATCCAAGGCCCTTGAAATTCTTTGCTAACCTATATACGAGATAAGCTGCATAATGAGTATTTGGGGATAGCATTTTTGCCTCTATCTTGCCTCGTATGTCAAGCCACCATACTTCCAAAAGCTTTGCCACTATTGAGAATCTGCATAACCACAGTGGGAGAGATAATTTCATTGATGAGATAGAGTTGACTCCGTAGAAACAAAAACCATTAGTATGGCACATTTTCTTTTCCAGGTGAAATCCCCTAATACATGAAAGAGTGAAAAAGTGCTTTTAAAAAGCCAGAGGGTTAATCCATCCAGTTTGATAAACCAATTGATCCTAATGTGGGCGGATTTGGTCCAAAGAGGGGGCCCGCAAAGGAAAAAGTTCACCAATAAGTTTTTCATCAACGCATTTATATATACATACTGATTCCTTCAGTTTACATGCCCCAAAATTATAAAAACGCAAAAGGTGTGCAAGGTGAAGGACCTGGAATCTATCTGAGACTTCCATTCCCAGTACTTCGGGATGTCACCCCAGGTAATTTTGAGTTCCTTTGCTCCAATCATATAACATTTCTTCCCTGTTCTTTTATCAAGATGAAAGCTCTGCATATTCATCGTCAAAATGAGATAACTTCATCCAGGACTTTGTAGCGGATTTCACTTAAGAATTTACTTATACGTGGTTCAATTAAAAGTTTGTACAATTGCATGCTTTTAACTCAAAATATTAACAAGCTATTAGAGTTCAAATGAATATTAAATATCATTATTCATAAAAAGAAATCTTTATTTTTCAATTAACATTTGCTCGCATTTGGTTTCTGTTTCCGTTTCCATAAATATGCAAACTAAGATAAAAATATTAATAAACACACACGAGAATGTTACCATTTTTCCACCGTCAAGTAAAATAGGAGATTCGCAGAGACTTAAGTAGAGGTCGTTCTTGGTAGCATAGGTTACACGATTCACGGATCTGGAGATGATGTTTTCATAATCAGGTGGCAGTAATCTCTCCCAGTCAGGTTCATTTACTGTAAAACCTTCAAGTCGAAGAATCTGCTCGTGGATTGGAGAATTTGCACTGGATATGGAGCTCGAACTCGCCCTGGATATGGACCTTGTACTAGGCTCTCTAGAAGGAGCTAAAGCAAGCTGCTTAAGTTTATCTCTATCAAACACAGCTTTCACTAGTCTCTCCCAATTGTCGCAGTAGTTATTATACATTTGAATAAAACACTTTAGAAATTTCTAAGAGAAACACACTTGAATTGTTGAAACTTTAGACAGAAGATTTCAACTGGGTTATTTGTATAATCATACACTGATACACGCTTAGTTGTGTGATTTCAGACATGCTTGTAGCTATTTATAAGGACACAAATCTTTGTCAACAACAATATCATAGAAGAGAGAACGGTCACGACGCGTTGCTTTTAGACTTCAGTGCTGATGTACTTTTTGGTATTATTGGACATGTGAAATCGTGGTTCATATTTCTTTTAAGACTCGTTGAACTAGTCAAAAATGAACTACTTGTTCGGAATCTTCAATGCACGACCCGCATTCATTGAAATAATTCAACTTGTGTAATAAATTAAAATTCCTTTTTCCTCTCATCTTATAATAAAGTAATATTTTATGTAATAAAAAAAAATGTTCTTCATTTTTTACCACACATTCTTCCAAAAATTATTATTTCTTTGCCCAAATAGGGGCTAACCGCAAAAACCATTTATCGAGTAGAAAATAACCGGGTCACTACTTGACAATTTATGGTAGTGGAAACTCGATTACAGTCTTATAGTAGTGTAGACAAAGACAGGCTTTTGTTTTTTTTTTTTTTTTTTCTGTTTACAGTTGTAAAGATATTAAAGTGGAGATTGTTTAGTTTATCTTTGAAATCTACTTTAGTTTTGATTTAAAGATAATTGGTCTAATAAGCATATTTAGTATATGCTTGCATCGTCATTATCTTTTGTATTATGACACTACTATAATATAAGAACTTTTATCTGGTCAAGTTAAAAAAACTATGATTCAAGGTATTATACAAAATCGTGGGAGTCATTACTGTAAGTGTTATGCCTAAGGTTCGATCAGTCTTGGACGTAAATACTTTTAATATATAATTAATGCAATTTAATACAATATCTATTATTTAATTAATAGACAATTAAATTAAATAATAGAATTCGTAGATTCAAATCTTCATAATTTTTTAATCATAAGGAGTTGTGGTTGTGAGATACAAATTATATATGACTGAATCTTAAATCGTCCGTGGTCGTAAGTAATAACGAGATACGGATATCTTTATTATGGTTAAACCATCACGTGTGGCATTTCTTACTTGTGAAGTAAGTAGTTGATCTCACAAACTAAAGTGTGATGACACTTGAATGAACACGTTGATATTTTGTTATAGAACAAAACATTGGAAATCCGCTTAGAAATTCCACATGGATAACTGTCTGAGTGTCAGTGGTTAATCTCTAACGTACGGTAGTGGGATTGGTCATTTGACTTGAGATCGTCATAGTACCTTATATGAGGACAGTCATGCTTTGATGGTGTTGGATGTTGCTCTGCCAAGGGCCGCTAATACGGCACCGTTCGGATTTGTCAAGAATCGTATGAAGATTGTTAATGACCAATAGATTATTTGTCACTCTTAGATAGTGAAGGATTATGATCTGCATTTCATTTAATTAAGTCGATAATGAAATATTTGGCCAATGTGTACTCATAAGTCGAAAATGAGTTTTTGACTTATATTGACTTAATAATGGAGTGAAAGATATAATTGATAATCGAGATTGATACACTTCCATATCTCGTAATTGATCGGATCATATTGACGAATGGATTATAGTCTCACGTTAAATGAACGAGTTTGGTTTTGTCATGCCATGTGACATTTCTCGTCACATATATTGCCCTGACACATTACTAGATGTCAATCTAGAACAGCAAGTGTGAATTGGTGACAAATTAAATGAGTATTTTAATTTACCAATTTTGATTATATCAAAATAATATTTCACGTTGTTAGACATCGTGATCGGGAACCTAATGGATAGCACACAAAAAGAGAACTGGAAGATTGTGATTGTGAGAAATTAATTAATTATGTTGCTTATTTATAGACCTGAATTGATTAATTGGGTTAATTAATTTACGGATCAGATTTAATTAAATTGGTTAATTAAATATTTGACCGAGTCAGGTCAAATCCGTTCGGGTTTATATAAATATGATTAGGGTTTTCAAAAACTATAGAAATTTTCCCATTATTCTTGCTAGCACAAGAAGAAAATATTAATCCTACAATTTTGTTCTCTGTGTGGATTACTGTTGGAGGTTGGACAATTGGACAACTGTGGGTGGCCAATCAACATCGTTGGAATGAAAGAATAGCAAAGAAGTTTGCAAATCTCGTAAAAGGTACATCTTTTACCATAATTTCTATCTAAACATAAAGATGAATTCTAGTGGGAATCGAAAATTGTTTTATTTTTGCTGTGCACATTTAAGTAGATTCCCAACAATTACAAGTATTTAAACATAAAATCTTACTATTAGAACAATAAAAACGTATTTTGATAATTATTAATAAAGACTGCATTTAATGTTTACTACAATACTTATCATTCTCGTCATTTAATGTTGGAAGCACCAAATATTTGGTTTAATTAGCCAATTTCCAAGAATCTGGTGTAATCGATTTGGATCAATATATGGAAGAAAGATGAAGAATAATAGAATTTATACTAGAATTGGACAAAAATATATAAATGAGTAAATTCGGAGACAATGAAACTTTAAATTAATATGAAGCTTATAACAATTGTCAATAAGGAAAAGCCATGTTGCAAAAAATGTAGTAGGGATTTATATTAGATGTGACATGAATCGGTTTGGACAGTTTGAGCAAATTTTTAAACCAAATCACTACTAAATACTTCGTCCAGTTTTGTTTTATTTAAAACCAAGGTTTAACAAAGAAAAAATTAATATATATCGAATAAATTAAATCATAAATATTAATCTAAAATTTCATGTTAAAACATAAGTAATATCATTAAAAATATTACAAATCAAAGTTCTATAATTCTACTCACTATCATGCAACAATATCATAGAAACATTTTAATCTTTTAGTTGATTTTAATTGACACAATATAGTTGTGACAATGAGTCGAGTTGAGCTGGTTCGCAAGTCCAAGTTCGAGGCTCAATATCAACTCTTATAAAATGGCTTGAGCCTTGTCGAGCCGACTCTCAAGCTTTTCGATTTTTATTTTTAACTCGAATATACGAAAAAATTGATAGTTAATTTACAAACTACATAATTAATTTTAAAAATTACAAATTTAATAATTCAAATTATTGAATTTTACAAACTAGGTGGTCATTAATTTACAAACTAAAAAAATTTATATGCAAGGTGGGCCACACGAGCCCACGTACGGGCCATCCCATATATGGGATTGCGTGGCTCACGACTTGGCCCCAATCTCCAACGAAATCTCATTATTGAGACTTGGCTCGTATAAAAAAGCTTCAAGCAGGCATGACAGGCTTTTTTCGAGTCAAGTTGACAGGCTTATTTGCTACCACTAACGCAATATTTGTAATTATAATACATGATTCAGTCCCTCTATAAAGATAAGAATATAATACATGAATTTATTTATTATAGTTAAATGATATGTATAAAACAACTAATAAAAGAAAATGAATAGAAAGATCAAATATGATAATACTTACTAGAGCTTTTTGTGAATCATCCAAATATTGAAGAATTACTATAGGTTCCTTGTTACTATACAATCAATTTTCAGGGCAAATCACCAGCCAAACCATATTTGCACTCAACGAACTCATAAATGAATCAAGAATTCGACCATTAGTAGGAAAGGTAGACTCGGAAGCAATTGTGGATAATTGAATAGTTAACACATTTTTAGCAATTTGAGGAATAATCTTGTATATGAATTTAAATATTCACCGAAATAATATGTTGAAAGGTACATTGGTCAAATCTTCAAAATGACTATTTAAGTAATTCATCAAATCATTCAAGCAATTAAAAGCAAAATTTAGAAACTAAGTTAAAATTTAAATAATTAATAGAGTGATCTGATCAAGAAATTGAGACACAAATAAACAAAAGATGCTATCAACTAAAAATTATGGAAGCTCGACAATAATTAGAACAAAATAACATGACTTTCAATATAGAAAACAATTATAATGGATAGTCAATGAATATGGTAGAAGGAAACGAAGTATACAAGTCTGAATTAAAATCCATACTTAATTGTCTACTCAATTATATTGGATAGCTGATGAACATGGTTTGGTAGCAATTATTCAACATTTCACCAAATTCGAGAATTTTACATTCACAGTTCTGATGACCGATGGGTTTTTAGATATGATTAATTAATTATCTGGGATGTATAATTGTTTATTTATTTATTTTTAATTAAGTTATGTTTAATGTGGATGTATTTTTTTAATTGGGATGTGTTTAGTTTTTAACCGAGTCAAATAAAATTTAGATTAATTTATTTTCGGATGTTTTGTTTTTTTGGTAAACGGTTTAGTGATTGAAACGGTTTGCAATTATTGAAAATTAAACAAACCACTTCAAATTAATTTGACTCTATTCAAAATCAAAACGTTGACAAACTAACGGTTTCGGAAACGTAGTTTCGATTCGTGGACTTGGCCCACAAGCTCAAGACGATTTGTGGGTTAGGACCCTGAATCTAGCTAGCTCAGCTTGTGGAAAAGTTTCAAGCTTGGCTTAATCCATGGCTCATCTTAATACGATCTGTCCATGAGCGGCTGGGCACATTTGTCACTTTAAATTTGAATTACTCTTCTTAACCAAATTTATGTTTTTAAAATGAAGTTCTAAATCATAATAGTAGTAACGACGATGTCCATGATTTCTTATTTGATTTTTACACGTCGGTTAGAGGAGTTCTTCGTCAACTGCAATCTACATTCTGAAAATACGTAGAAAATGCAGAGACGTGTTGTGTATAATGAACATGGCTAATAAGAATAATAAATAATGAGCTACTGACCTAGCCAAAAAGTGATTATGCTTTTTTTATTAAAAACATTAAAAATGACTTTTCACCACAAAAATTTAAGATAATCGGCCATACTATATTAGGACTCGTTGTCTAGCGCGGGCAGAATCAATGACTGAGTTTAAGTTTATTTTAATTAATTTTTTAGTATTGGATTTTTTTATTGCTATTTTAGAAATGTTCTCATTTATGTTAATTTGGTAACTTTACTTTTTTACTAGAATTCCTAATTATAAACAGTAGAAAAGTGATAAATTTATATATGATAAGGTGATTCCACAAATTTTATTAGTTATGCCTCATTATAATACACACTAAATAAAACGTATGTTTTTTTTTTTCTTAATAATTACACCACATCTATTCTACAAGCATATCATTTTTTTTTATGAGTTAGGTGTCCGAGCTTCACCCGTCGAATCCAAAGGAGTGGCGACCTTCTCCCTTGATTCGCCACCCAAATAAATCCAGATGCGGTCACAGTTTATATATACTTAGGCCAGATATTTGGGATGCAATTCTCCTTTCTATGGATCTCCCTTTACGATGTGCAGACAGGACCTCCAGAGGGGCGACGAAACACACCATAACTTTGCCTCTGCAAAGCATATACCTTCCAATATAAATGTTGCCTTCCATCTGTCGCGGGTATTCGAAACTCCAA